>NW_020664389.1:12809945-12877588 GCF_002925995.2 Terrapene triunguis
GAACCTGCCACGTCAGCAGGTAAATAAAACTGGCCCAGCCTGCCAGGGTGCTTACCCTGGCGAGCCGCGTGCCGAACGTTGCCGACCCCTGGTATAACATATGTAGTTTACCAAAGTTTTATAATTCAGTATTATTACTTCCTTTATCCTACCACAGCAACTTCTATAAATACAATCCAGGATAGGATTCATCTTTTTTACAATAGTGTTGCGAATGACTCTCTGTCTAACTTATTTCCTCTGTAATCCCCCAGGCTTTTTCCAGCATTACTGCTTTCTAAATAGCAGTCTGCCATTTTGTATCTGAGGATTATCCTTTTTTGCCATTACATTATCTATTGGATCTCATCTGTTTTAATTCTGACCATCTCTAAGCTTGCCAGATCATTCTGTAATTTTAATTTTTGCAGCTGCATATTAGAAAAGCATGATTCCTGGGCTGTTGTGCTATGGCACATGTCCAGTTGCATTAGTGTAATAGATTCCACTGTAATTTCACACTGCAGAAGGAACCAGATGATCAGAATTTGCAACACATTGCTTCATTCTAAGGAATATGATTTTTTTATGTGCACAATTAAACATATTCCAATTTTCCTCTGAACAGTTAAACATATTCCAATTCAAAAAAAAAATCTTCACTCTCAAAGGGCTATATGTATTCAGGGTCAGATATTGAGCCTATTGTTCATTTTTTAAAGTGTGGGAGTGTATAAACAAATCCCATAAGGCCATGTGTGTCATCATCAAAAACAAAAGTATCCAGGAGTTTGGGATCACATCTCTTCAATACCAGAAGTCAGCAAGTCCAGATTTATTGAGCTGTTTTGTAGGGCGGAGAGGTTGACCATTACTGACTGAGGCTATAGACATTCTAGTACTGACGTGCTTCATCACCTGCACTAATCACCATGGTTCCTGAATGATTTGCAACAGAGAGAGAAGGAAGAAAATCCAAGTGGGGTTGGTGAAAAATGTGCATCAGTACAGAGTCTCAGATGCAAGGAATGTTTACCAGCTTGTTCCACAGTCATAAAGTAGCTAAACTGATCCTACTTTCTCTGTGCCATAGAGAATCAGAAAAGTCACATCCTGAAGAA
The DNA here is from genome assembly GCF_002925995.2 of Terrapene triunguis. NCBI lineage: Eukaryota > Metazoa > Chordata > Testudines > Emydidae > Terrapene > Terrapene triunguis. The sequence continues at coordinate 12,811,046 of NW_020664389.1, forward strand.
GTTTTCTGGAGTGTAAATCATGTTGTAAACCTAGATTGCTCCACTGTACCAGAACATATTTTACTGTTAGGAATTATTTTCTTATTTCACAGAGGAAATTACCTTGAAACCTGAACTCTCACAAGTAGTAGTCATGGATGCACTGACAGAAGTCAGAACCACCATCTGTGACATTACCCTTTGCTCTCTCTGGGATGGTAAATAAGAGTAGAGAAATTCTGGGGCCCTTGCTAATGAAGACTGTCAACTCCTTTTCTACTACATGCTCATCGACTATATACCCTGAAACATGCACTATTAAAAAAAAATCCATTAAATGCATCCAAATGTCTAATCTCTCTTTTCTAAGCAATCTAATTAAAAACAGTCCAGCATGATTTGTCAAGCTCCGAATATCCTGCATCCCTCTTAGCCCCACTTCAGGCTAGAGCATGGCACAGAGACAATATTGTTGCTCTGGTGGATGACTTACCTCTGGCCAGAGATGAGGAAAGTACTCCAGGTCATCCTGCTGCTCATACTTACTCTACTGTGTTTTACTGCTTCATTAATAGTGAGAACAGGTTCTTGTATTTTAGATATACTAGTACATTTTTCCATGAAAAGGCAACTATAAAATGTATTTTTTTCAAAGAATACATATGTCAGTCTTTAGTTCTGTGCAAAGGCATGAAAGGAATAAAATTCCAAAGCGTGGTATTATCTTGGCAAGATTCCACATAAACTTTATTTAGGTAGGTTTCAGAGTAGCAGCCATGTTAGTCTGTATCCGCAAAAAGAACAGGAGTACTTGTGGCACCTTAGAGACTAACAAATTTATTAGAGCATAAGCTTTCGTGGGCTACAACCCACTTCTTCGGATGCATATTGAGTGAAACATATCGAGGAGATATATATACACACATACAGAGAGCATGAACAGGTGGGAGTTGTCTTACCAACTCTGAGAGGCCAATTAAGTATTGCTCTTCTCTAACTGGGCTGTAGTCAACTCTTACTATACAGGAAAGATAAATCAAGTTTATGTATTCTTATTTGAAGAGGAGAGGAAAAACGGATATGATTTTAGTTTAGTGTTAGATCTTTGAATACTGTCATCAACAGACAACAAACCAACTTCCTGCAAAAGAACATTATTATACTGGTGCCATTTGCGGCATTGTTGCTAAGCATTTCCATTATACATCTTTTTTCCATGGTTTTAGTAAAAATTCACTCCAGGCTGAAACTTGGTATGTCAGATCTCAGCTCTTAAGCAGTGGTTGTTTCTACCAGTTTTCAAGAAAATTGATTTAGCTGTTTTTATGTTATATGACAGAGAAAGAAATGATGGTTCTGGTGATGTTTACTATTTCAAGTGCTGCTTTTTTTCAGCCTGTATAATAAAACTGCTTTGCTATTGGCATCTTTCATAGCCCCTTTGTGCTTCAGTGGAATACATAACTGTTCTTTTAAGTGTATGAAATTCTGATTGAATGTTGGCACTTGTTTAGGGAAATATCATAATAGGTGCATAAAGTTGACCTAAAGGCACATTTTGCTTATGATACATTAGGCAGTATTGAGGGAATTGAGGGAAAATTATATTAATATACAACATCAAATATAGTGTATTAAATATTCTCAGCTGTTCTCAGTGGTGGCAGATGACAGAACAAGGAGCAATGGTCTCAAGTTGCAGTGGGACAGGTCTAGGTTGGATATTAGGAAACACTATTTCACTACGGGGGTGGTGAAGCACTAAAATGGGTTACCTAAGGAGGTGGTGGAATCTCCATCTTGACAAAGTCCTGGCTGGTTTAGATGATTTAGTTGGTTTTGGTCCTGCTTTGAGCAGGGGGATGGACTAGATGACCTCCTGAGGTCTCTTCCAACCCTAATATCCTATGATTCAAATAATATCTGGTAAAAAGAGGGCAAAATTCAATCATAGTTTCAGTTAATTTGTTTTTAGCACATATGACATTCATCCAAATTATGTAACTGTGTGATAGTTAAACTACTTAGAGCCAGTGGTTCATATGGAAAATAATTTCCCCCATTCCCCCAAAAGGTCAGTAACCTTTGTATAACAGAGTTCTACTCTTGTGTCTGAACTACTTGCATGTGGTTAGAACTGGAATGTTCTGAGATCAGTTCTGAGCTGGCCCCTAAAAGGATGGCATAAATTGAACTGTTGTGAGGAGTATTGGCCAGAAAAGCCTCAGTCATCATCTTTCTATTTATCTCCTGATATGGGAGGAGCTCACATGTTCTGCCTTGGAAGATGGCTATTTATGTGTGGCTGCAGTAGCTTTTCATGAACTTGATTTCACCGGTTGGTATGTCCAGTATACCTCCGGTACTTGGCTTTATTGTTTTATCTTCTGTGGTTTTAATCATGTTTCTTCTTATGTTATGTATATTTCTCCTCCTGTTTTCTGGATGGAGTCTCTCATGTGACAGGAATATGTCCATCATGGACAACTACAAGCACTATTTGCAGTGCCTTGGAGCAGTTCATGACACACTCGGATGTGAGATCTGCTCAAAGTTGTCACCTTTAAGTCATCAGGCCCCAAGGAGAATATGTCAGGCTTTGGCTGACCTACCCTGAAGCAACCAATAAATCCAACTTGAAGTCAGTGCAAAAGAGCTGCCTTCAAGGCAGCAGATTCAAAAATCATTTTTTGCTGGTAGATGAGGCTCTGTCAGAACTGCTAAGTTTGGTGCAGATCTGCCTTAGTAGGCGCCCAGAGCAGCAATTTAATAGCTTTGCAATGATTTGTGAACATCCAAATTTAGCAACCAAAGAGTCATGATAGAGATTAATTTTCATCAGGGTTTAGATAGAAATAGATTGTGGATCTGAATTCTAACATAGGAATCAGAGTGGAGCCTCTCCCAAAGAGGAAGTTGCATATTAGTCCATATCAATGACTGTACATCTTGGTTCTCCCGAGTAAATAAACCTAAATGCTCTGGTTATTATAGTTGTCCTATTTGCACTTTGGCTGTCAGAGAGCTGGTAGCCCCAAAACACAACCAGGCCATAAGGTTTTTGGCTATTCTGAGGTGGATGACTCTCTTTTTTTTTTTCCTCTGATGCAAAACAAATTCTGAAACCTCAAAATTTTTCACAAAACAGAATTCTTCCTTTTCAGTCATCCCTACAAATTGTTACACTTACGATGTTGATACCCATTGTATCTGAAGAATGAAGAAGTAGAGTTTATATCATCATTTTAATAGCAAATAATTCCTTAAAATGCTTTGGGAAACCCGATATTCCAAACCACTGTGTGTGCTAATGGATATTTAAAAAAAAACACCATTTGCGGGGAACTGTGTATTACTAAGCTGGTAGGAAATAGAGTTTGTCTGGCTGTGCTGGAAGGAGGACAGGACACAGTGGATATGATTTAATTAGGCTGCAACTTTATTTCTAAATGTCTGAGAGTACCTGGCAGATAAAACAGTTCATTGCAGGCAATTCATTATCTATTGTGTATACCCATGGGGTGGGGGCTGCTGTCAGCCTTCCCCCTTTACCCGTCCTGGTCCCCAGTCAACATGCTGCTGGGTTAAAGGGGAGGGGCGGCTCCCTGCCAGGTTAAAGGGGAGGGGCGGCTCCCTGCCATACCAGTCAAAGCAGCCCAGACCCCCCACACACACATTTCCACTCCTTTAAATAATACCTCCTTTAAATCCTTTACCAGTCCATTTTCTCCAGTCACTGTATACCTCCATCATCTGCCCCATGCTTACAAAATTAGTTGCAACATCATAGCTTAACTCCCATTTCATATTCACCCACTGTGTGTAAGGCAGAATCTCCCTCCCCCCACCCCCCCACACCCCTCTCACCTTGGCCAATCTGGTGGTGAGGGAAAACATCCTTCCCAGCCCCTAGTGAAAGATCTACAAAAAGGAGTAAACAGTGAGGTGTCATTGTTTTCAGATGATATAAAATTACTCAAAATAGTTAAGTCCAAAGCAAACTAAAGAATTAAAAAGAGATTTCACTAAACTGGGTGTCTGGGCAACAAAATGGCAGATGAAATTAATGAAGATAAATGCGAAGTAATGCATATTGGAAAACATAATCGCAACTGAACACACAAAATTATGATCTAAATTAGCTGTTACCATTCAAGAAAGAGCTCTTGGAGTCATTGTGAATAATTCTCTGAAAATATCCACTTAACAGTCAAAAAAGCTAACAGAATATTAGGAACTATTAGGAAAGGGAGGGATAATAGGACAGAAAATATCATAATGCCACTTTATAAATCCATGGTATGACCACACCTTGAATACTGTATCCAGTTCTGGTTGCCCCATCTCAGAAAAGATATATTAGAATTGGAAAAGGTACAGAGAATGGCAACAAAAATGATTAGGGGTATGGAACAGCTTCCATATGAGGAGAGATTAAAAAAACTGGGGTTGTTCAGGTTGGAAAAGAGACGACTAAGGGGCGATATGATAGAAGTCCATAAAATCATGAATGGTGTGGAGAAAATGAATAGGGGAAGTGTTATTTATTCCTTCACATAACACAAGAACCAGGGGATCACCCAATGAAATTAATAGGCAGCAGGTTTCAAACAAACATAAGGAAGTACTTCTTCGAAAAATACACAGTCAATCTATTGAACTCATTGCTGGGGGATGTTGTGAAGGCCAAAAGTACAACTGGGTTCAAAAAAGAATTAGGTAATTTCATCGAGGATAAGTCCATCAATGGCTATTAGTCAAGATGGTCAGGGATGCAACCCCATGCTCTGGGTGTCCCTAAACCTCTAACTGCCAGAAGCTGGGACTGGATAATGGGATGTATCATTTGATAATTGCCCCGTTCTGTTCATTCCCTCTGAAGCTGCTGGCACTTGCCAGTGTCAGAACACAGGATACTGGGATATTGGTCTGACCTAGTTGGGCCATTCTTAAGTTATTATGTAAAGAGCCAACTACAGTAATACACACTGCAGATCATGAGAAAACCTGGTATTTAACGACTTCCATGGGTGGAAGTGTAGGTGATGCTCAACTGGTCCAGGTATAAGAGGGTTTTTCTTGCACCAGTATAGACCGAAATAGTCTTCCATCTCTTCTGGTGACTGGGGAGGAGAGGGTGATGGGTCTGCTGACCTGGTTTGAGGCAGCTGCAGCAAGTCCCTCTGGTTTTCTAGTCATTAAAGGAGCCACACACCTTTTCCTACAAGCCAGAAAATGGCCCCCACTGCTTCATGTGGGGCATTGTTCAGAATATAAAAGTGTATGATGCAGGTAATTCCATAATCATGTACATATATCCAAGGGAAGCTTCTCTCAGCCCTCCCCCCTTACCCATCCTGGTCCCCAGCCAACCCACTGTTGGGACCCTATCATCCCCCCTTGAATGAAGGTGAAGGGAGGGCTAAAAGGAGGTATGGGTTGGCTCCCTGCCATACCAGTCATAGGAATCCCTGCCCCCGATTCCACTTCTTTAAAGAGTACCTCCTTTTAATCCTTTAGCAATGCCGTTTATCTGATCACCATACCCCTTCCTTATGAAGTTCTCCTAATCCACTAGGTTTGGTGTCTCTTGCTGTCTTGGGGGGAAGGGGAGAGGAGGAGGGATAAGTGACCACCCTCCCCTCCCACATTTAGATCCCCCAGAGGAAAAATAGGGAAGTTCCCTGAAACCCACCGAGTTCATCCCTACAGACATCCATTGCAGCATTGGACAGAAGGGACTCACTTTCAGACCTTGACCCCGAAACCTCCATCTGATGCTGGTCATATTCACCCCTGCTCGTTGTGTCACTCTCCTGTCCTGTTTCTGGGAAACAAACGGAAATCATGGGGTGGTATTTTGGATTCATTGTTCTGTTGCATACTTGTGTAGTGGTTCAGATGATTTAATATCATTTGATATAATGCAAGGGACCAAAATGTAGCTGAGACCGGTTACATCACTGAATCCCAATATTAAATATGTAATAATTTATATGGTCATATTTTGTTTTTCAGCTGATTTTGAGACGATCCAAAAACTGTTGAAATGTTGGAATTCCCTGAAAGGAAAAAATAACACCAAAATCTATCTTTAACCTGGTCTATATCTCCATATAATTAATTTGTAATTAAAAATGTTCATTAGACTGCTGCATTTAAACCTATTGAATAACATACTGTACTGTATTAATGTATCTTTAACATATACATTTTGTTTTCCAGCCCTGAGGGACAACAGAATTGAGCTGGTTCGAGCTTCATGGCATGAACTGAGCATCAGCGTCAGTGATGTGTCTCTGTCAGATGAAGGGCAATACACCTGTTCTTTATTTACTATGCCTGTCAAAACTTCCAAGGCTTTTCTCACTGTTCTGGGTAAGTATAGCCGGCTGAGAATACCAAAGTGAAATGAGTTAAGAGATGAGTTTTAAGACTTCTCAAATCTTGGTAAATTTTTCTAGTGTGAATTTTCAGAAAACTTCGCAGCAGACGCATGTAAAACACCCACTCTTGCTTTCTCTAAAGATTGCTTGACTAGAACCATGCCTAGGAATAGCAAGCCCCTTATTATGTGCGATGTGGCACATGAATTACAGTGCACATCAATAGTACCACATGAGTGCTCCTTAAAATGGACATAACCTCTATATCCCAAGCACCAAAGGGGTTAACAGGGTGCATGTGTTCATCTCCTAACAATGTACTGTATAGGGCAAAGGAGACAAAACCAGAGAGCATGAAATCAAAAAGGGCTTTAGGGACTCATAGTTTTTCCTTAGCTATGCATTTTCTTGGCTCATTCTATTTTCTTTTTTCCTCTACAAAGTGCATATTTTCACTGGGCTTGCTTCTTTTATGCTTCATCCTCTAAATGCTCTGCTGTTTTCCCCAAAGGTTATAGAGACACACACACACACAAAAAGCAATAGATTCATAGCAATGCCCAAAAAATAATGTTTCAGCTCCGAGCTTTATGTGATTCTATCAATGTCAGTAGCCCAATCAGCTGAAATTGCTATAGTTCATTGAAACACACCTGTGCACCTAACAAGTGATACGATTTTAAAGATTGATTTTTTTTCCCCATTTTGTTTTGTTTTGCTTTTTATATATAGAAAAGCAGGCAGTTGAATTTAATAGGACTAATGCAAGATGTTCTCTGTGCTAGTAATATTAAAGTTAATCCAGCCAGGGAATTGGTTTTGTGCATAGGATATGAAATATGCCTCTGTGAGTCCCACTGAGTCTATTTTACAAAAATCTGCACAAGTTTGCCATTAAGGACAAAAAATATCCACTCAAAGCAGAGTATTTTGGGATAACAACTGCCTAAGGGTTAATTTTTTTTCTGTAGAGAGCCATCTCAAGATCCAAAGAATAGATGATTAGTCAAATTCAACCTATTAAATGGCATTGGGACCCAGATAAAAGGGTGTTACAAAGGTAAAAAGCCAGACATCTAATCAGTAGCTTCTAATCAGGGTGGCTTGATTTTTTTTATGGTCTATTTAGTTCTATTTTTTATTTGCTTGGGGTTTTTTTTACATGACTGCTTTCCAACATCTTCCGTTTTCTTTCCAGCAAAAAGACAGCAGCAAGGTTTCAGAAGCATCTGTCTCACTATAATTTTATTTGTCTATTAGAAACTCACATTTAAAATTCTTCTAAAGATGCCCCTATATGAGAGTAATGTTCTTTTTTTTTTCCTTTGTAATTTATTCCATGCCATCATTTTAATCGGAAAGATGATTTATATGCAGAAATATTCTTTCTATTCACTGGTCTGATTTGGATTAGAAGATTTTAATGTACAGGGATTATTAAAGATGCCATTTCATGCCCCTGAAAAGTAGGAGTAGTTTTACTACAGAATCTACACTGTGATAGGTGCTGTTGTTTGTGTTTGGAGTAATGTTTGATTGCGTGCAGTGTTTATCGGTTTCCTTTGGAAAAGGAGAGACACGAACAAACCACACTGCAAGATGCAAAGCACAGAGCGGAATTTCAGTGACTGATCCCTTTATCCAGGAATGAAAATCTGTGAATTAACTGAAACATTCCAGATGTAAAGGGTAAACCTAATCGTATTATAAGAGCTTTTAGAAACTGTGGAAAGATATATCCCCTCAAAATAAGTCATTTCTGTGTGTTACTAAGCCAGTCATTGAATATAACTAAATATTCTCAATTTTATTCACAGTTCTTTATTTTAAATCTCCCTCCATTCCTCAAAACATAATCCTTGCCATCTCTAATGTTTGGAGTATGATATTTAATGGGCATAGGACCTGATACAGACCTCACTGAATCAATGGAAGGATTCCTATGAATTCTGTGTGCTTTGGATTGGGCCCATTATTACTATATATTATTTAAATCTGAAAAGAGAGGATTTCCCCCCCCCCTTCTTTTTGCTCTCCTTTTGTGGTAGGATTCCCTGAATTCATGCTGGAACTGTCTGTTAAAATGCAGTTGGATCCGTTTGGATTTTGTTCCTGGTTGTGTTTCATTTTAACAAGAGTAGTTAATATATTCCATACCTCCCACCCAAAATAATCTGCTTAAAATGCAGATATCCACTATATATCGAGCAATAGGAAGTCATTCTGAACTTGAACTTAAAGTATGAGACAAGCTGGATTGGTTTAAAATTAACATACAAAACATGTTCATTTTCTTCATTTTCTAGTATGGTTCAGATTCACTGGTCAGTTTAAAATAGAAAACGGAATTCAGTGACACTTGTTGTTAGGCTTGTCAATCATAAAGTGAATAAACCTATCTGTTATTTCTTTTGGAAATTGACCTCTAATAGGTTAACCTTATCAACTGACAACCCTCTGGTCAAAGGCTTAAAGTAGCTGATTGGCAACATACTGTATCTTTTATTTGCTTAGGTGTTCCTGAGAAGCCACAAATTAGTGGATTTACTTCACCAGTTATGGAGGGAGAGAGGATGCAGCTAACCTGCAAGACCTCTGGTAGCAAACCAGCAGCTGATATCAGATGGTTCAAGAATGACAAAGAGATTAAAGGTATTGAAAAACATTTCTATGTAAATATGTGTCAACATCAAAACTAAAGCATTTAATGGGATAGAGGATTGCTTGGAATTGTATCACTTTCATTTTTATAAAAGGACGGACATTATCTAAACGTGCAAGAATCAATTCTATTATGTAAATGTGGAAGAATTGATCAATATTTATCATAATAGCAATATGACTGATTTTTTTTGCAAAATGTTACAAACTATAATTTTTAATTTTTAATTATAGTTTGTAACATTTTGCAAAAAAAATCAGTCATATTGCTATTATTTTTAATTATAGTTATCTTAAGGCCATAATATCACCTTAATTGAGATGGATCATAAAATGCTTTACAATCATCTTGAGTACCAGGTTCATGTCTCTATCAGTACCCCAGCTATTTTGACATTTGATCCACTCTTGCATGTTCCCAGAAAATTGGTATTGGTTTTTATTGCTGTCATTTTCATCTAATATGCTAAAAGATCTGGTGAATGAGTTGTCAGAATTGTGACTGTTTCCATGTAGCTATTATTTTAAAATCATTCCTTTAGTATCCATGTAGCTCACACACTTGTCTGGCATTATGGTTTTTGTTAGTGAATCAAAAAGCTGCTTCAAGCAAAGCTGTGGTGGTAATAAGAGAAACAGTTCAACTTTCTTTGGTATCTACCAACACAGAGCAATACATAATAATAATAATTAAAAAAAAAGACTAATATGCAAAATTTATAAGTTAAAGATACCATGGTTGATATTCACAGAAATATGATTTCTTTTAAATGTACCTGTCTTGAGAAGTTTCCAATTCAAAATCAGAAAATTGGATTGGAAAGAGGCGTGAACTTTGGGCTCAAGTAGGTTAAAATATGCCTGAGTTCCTGTGGTCGAGTGAAGATGGGAAGCAGGAAATCAGAAAGTGGAGTCTTTCAGCCTTCAGGATGGTAAATCGGGGTTCTCAAACTTCATTGCACCGCTACCGCCTTCTGACAACAAAAATTACTACACGACCCCAGGAGGGGGGACCGAAGTGTGAGCCCTCCCCAGCCTCACCACCCCGGGAGGCGGGGCCAAAGCCAGACCTGAGACCTGTCACCCAGGGCTGAAACCCTCATGCTTCAACCCTGGGCAGTGGGCTCAGGCTTTGAGTTTGGCCCTGGGCTCGGGCTTCGGCTCTGGGCACCAGCAAGTCTAATGCCAGTCCAAAGACCACTTTGGGGTACCGACCCACAATTTGAGAACTACCAAGAGAAAAGTAGCACCTTGTGCAATATAATTAAAAGGCAAAATGTAACAGAGGACATCACATACATGCTGTACTATGCCAGCAAAGCTGTCATTCAAAAGAGATGTCAAAGTGAATGTATGCAAGAAGTGCCATCAAAAGATAGAAAATAAACATAGGTAGTGCCAGCATCCTAAATGAACTACAGGTGTAAGCAGACATAAGCAAGGGCAACTCATGGCACCAGATTTTTTTTAAAATCAGATCTTTCAAGCTTGCACAGTAATTATGTATTTCCTGTTCAGCTGAAATGTAATAGCAGCAAAGCAGACAATTTAGGGATTTTAATCTTAAACTAACACATGGCTTTCTGGGCAGGTACCTAAGGGATGGACATAAGAAAGAAAACTCAATAGAATGGATGAAATAGGTATTGAAACTGAGGAGGAATAGAAAGTGAAGAAGATAAAAATGAGGGAAAAGCCTTGAACGCTTTAGTTTTCTAGGTCTTCTGAAGAGCACATTGCCATTGTCATGAAGGTTACAAATAAAATAACCTAACTAGCTTGCAATGGCATCAGCAGAAGGTACATTAGCTTTTGTGCACTGGAAAAGGTGAAATGATAAATCTGAGAAAATAGATATGAAATTGTATGCTAATGCACCTGACATTAAAGGTTAGGAGTTCTGCTGTCTAGCACCAGTAAATCCAATTGTGTTACAGTATATTATACATGGTACAAAAGAATATGAAAACCGAATACATTCAGTTCAGAGACGGAACCGGGGGGAAAAAAGCCAACCTAAAATGTTGCTTGCATTTCTGTTAGCAGAAAAAAGGAATCATCATCTAGTAAGAGAGACCTGTTTAGCAGGCTCGATGTTAAGAATGGGAGAGGCTGAGTGTGAATCATGGCATTACATTCCTTATATTTTAATGTTCTGCCTCTTATATATGCACCCATAGTAGCATAGGGATGTGAAGTTTGGCTTTCTAATCCTTTATTTCTACCTGCTCAATAATACAACTGACTGTGGCATCCCTAAATTGAGCTTAAGGGATTCAAATTATCAGAAAATAAATACACAATACTTATTTGTCACATAATTTATTACTCACTGATTTGAAAATGTAACCTTGAATGTGGTTTTAGTTTTCACTTTTCAGAAATATTTTCAAATTATTTTCCTGTTTTTTTTCCTGTGTAGTAAAAAGTAATTAATTAATTAATTAATATTTTTGCAACAAAATGGCAAATTTAAAATGAGGTTGCTAATTTTAATATGTGCAGTGAGATCAGAAATGTGGTACTCTTTTTGGCTTGACAAAACTCCAGCTGAAAGTAGAATTTAACCTTCTCAGATTATAATGCAAGGTTAAAGCAAAACCAGATGAAAAATATACAGAAGCCCAAAATACCAGATTTGCCCAGTTAAAATATGGAAAAATATATTTTCAATGGATAATTGTTACATATATGGGAGCAATATAAGGTTATAATTGGTTGAAAATAACCAATGAGTGATAAATCAGCAAGTTTATATTGTTTTCCTCCTCAGAGACCAATAATATGGAGCTAACAAAAAGTGTTAAACAGTCAGAGTGCATATGCAAACAGTGAGTTCCAAGAAAACTGTTTGTTTCCATGGGGATGTGGGGTGTTCCTTGACTTTAAGCTTCACTTCCTCTAATAAATGTGATTCTCAGAAGAAAAAATTCTGTTACTTTAAAAATATTTGGCCATTATAGATAATTGTATAGATATTTTTGATGATCCAGATAGTCAGGGTTTATATAAAACTACATACATTGACTTATTTTTTCACTGACAATTAAGGGTCAGTATTTTAAAGAAACAGGCATCTAAAAGGCTCCTAAAGAAGTGGTCTCCATTTTTCAAAAGTGCTGCGCATCCAGCAGCTCCCATTGAAGTGAAGGCTCCCAATGCCTAGGAGCTGTCTGATCTCCAGTTAATTGGAGCTGCTGGGTGCTCAGCACTTTTGAAAATAAGTCTGTTTATTCAGGTGCTTAATGTTACATTTAGGATCCAAACTTTAGGCACTTTTTAAATCTAGGCTAAAATATTTTCCTCCTTTACGAATATAATAACCTTGGTTTATCCATGGTCTCTATTTCCCTCAGCTTTCTGATCCATAAATCTTGATAGTCACCTCAGCAAAAATTGAAATCTGCTTAATGCTTAGCAACCAACAGGAAGAAAAATGCCTGGGTGGGGAAGACAATTATTTCTGAAGCAAAAATCAGAATTATTTAACTACCTGGATTCTTACATTATCTGGAATGAGTGAAAAAGCCCATCTTTCTGATTCCATAGATATTTTTAATCTAAAAAGATGTAGTTTATTACATTTTAGATATGCTTTCTAAAATTGACTTTTCATGGAAATTTTATTTAGGTCATTTTCCTCTCCCTAATGGGATTTTACTATGATTTGTAAAATTGAAACCTCTTGCATTTTCCTTTCCTTTGATTAGGAAACACAGGACACATGCAATCTCAGTAGTATATTCCTTTACAAAAATTCATTTTAAGGCCTTCATTAGCACAAATCAATATGACCAGGTTGTCGTTTTGCTAAAATAAACAAAAATCAATGAGCAGTGTAAATAGTTGTGTACAAAATAAAACTAATCCAAAAAGTCAATAAGTGGCTCTCACATTAACTTCTGTGCACATTAACCTCATCTGTTGGTTCTTCTGTTCTGCTCTCATTTATGCATCATACAAGGAGGCTCTTTCAATAAAAGTCCGAGCCGTGCCCAATATAGAGAGAAGCTAAGAGTTCGCAACTCTATGAACTCAATTGAAGTTGAAGGTGCCCAGCACCTTTAGAGTATGTCTACACGACAGCTGGAAGCGAACATCCCAGCTGGAGTAGACAGATTTGTTCTAGCTGGGCTTGAGTTAGCACACTAAAAATGGCTGGGTGGGTGTTGGGGCTCAGGCTGGAGCTTGGGCTCTCAAGCATAGGGGGTCGGGTGGGCTTGAGAGCCCAAGCTCCAGGCTAAGCTGCAGCATCCACACTGCAGCACATTAGCTCAGGCTCCGCTAGTGCGAGTCTGTCTACCCCAGCTGGGAGGCACGCTTCAAGGTACAGTGGAGACATACCCTCAGAGCCCAAACTGAACAAAAGAGACCCTTAAAGTAGAGCTCCTCAAGAACAAGAGGCAAATTGAATACAGCAAGAGAAAGGATGGGTCTGTAGGAATTTTATTTCAAAAGTGGGTGTGGCTTGTCTGCAAATTGTAATAATTAGAATGAGATGTTTCATTTAAATCTGAACAGTGGTGTTGATGTCTCAGCTTTGGGTTTAGATTTAATTCATGGCTGAGGTTAATCCTGGCTAACCCACAGATGAACCAGTTCATAAAAAAATGAATAAAGCGCTTGCAGTCTTACTCTATCCATATATATTTAAATCAAAAGTCATATTGCTTTCCTAATATCCTTGTATCACATATCTATAAGATTAGATACGTAGACTTTGAAATATTTACCTTCAGTAGCACTATGAATGGGATTTAAAAAAAATAAGAAAAAAACTGTGTTTCTCTAGTGGACTTCAGGGGAAGCTTATTTCTAATTGGGATGTAGATATAGTAGAGATAATGAAGAGAGGCAAGGCATTCCTGCCTTTTAGTTGATTTTGGTTTTGTTTATTGCAGATTTAATTGATTGTGGATGTCTGGCCATCAGTTCAAGTTCAAAAGCTAAACTGGCTAAAACAGCTCTTAATTCCCCTACATGCTCTCTCCCTCTCTCCTTTCTTGATCACTGCAGGCCATCACCATCCTGTCTGTAACTCAGGCCCATAAGATGAGGATCATTTTCAACACAGACCTCTCTCTATGTCCTCAGACTATGTTCACAGTCAAGCTGGAAGGGCATAATGAGTGGGGTCCCACAGGGATCAGTCTGTGTCCAGTTCTGTTCAATATCTTCCTCAGTGAATTAGATAGTGGTATAGGAGTACACTTATAAAGTTTGCGGATGATACCAAGCTGGGAGGGGTTGCATGTTCTTTGAAGGATAGGATTAAAATTCAAAATGATCTGGACAAACTGGAGAAATGGTCTAAAGTAAATAAGATAAAATTCAATAAGGACAAATGCAAAGTACTCCACTTAGGAAGGAACAATCAGTTGCACACATACAAAATGGGAAATGACTGCCTAGGAAGGAGTACAACAGAAAGGAATCTGGGGGTCATAGTGGACCACAAGCTAAATGAGCGTCAACAGTGTAACACTCTTGCAAAGAAAGTAAACATCATTCTGGGATGCATTTGCAGGAATGTTGTAAACAAGACACAAGAAGTAATTCTTCCGCTCTACTCTGCGCTGATTAGGCCTCAACCAGAGTGTTGTGTCCAGTTCTGGGCGCCACATTTCAGGAAAGATGGGGACAAAATGGGTGAAAGTCCAGAGGAGAACAACAAAAATGATTAAAGGTCTAGAAAACATGACCTATGAGGGAAGATTGTAAAAACTGGGTTTGTTTAGTCTGGAAAAGAGAAGACTGAGAGGGGACATGATAATAGTTTTCAAGTACATAAAAGGTGTTATAAGGAGAAGGGAGAAAAATTGTTCTACTTCACCTCTGAGGATAGGACAAGGAGTAATAGGCTTAAATTGCAGCAAGGGAGGTTTAGGTTGGACATTAGGAAAAACTTCCTGTCAGGGTGGTTAAGCACTGGAATAAATTGCCTAGGGAGGTTGGGGAATCTCTGTCATTGGAGATTTTTAAGAGCAGGTTAAACAAACACCTGTCAGGGATGGTCTGCATATTACTTAATCCTGCCATGAGTGCAGGGGACTGGACTAGATGACCTCTCGATATATGATTCTATGATATATTGTGTAATTTCTTTCTGCATAGCATCCTTGCAATACAGCTTTTCCTATCCATGCCAACAGTTAAAATTCTTGTCCAGGCTCTCAGCAGTTGATTTTGAAATTGCCAAATACACATGTAGGAATAGCAATGGCAGTATTGGTTCTTTTATCAGACAAATAATGGAATGTGTGGCTATATAGTGTGTGGTTTTATTTTTTAAGCAACTAGGGGAAAAGTTTTAGAAATGGATTTGATATATACCAGAGCCGCCTCCTATTGCATTGTGCTCCCTGAAAATCATTAAGCTACATTTGTTTGTTGTTCTTGCAGATGTCAAATATTTAAAAGAAGAGGATGCAAATCGCAGGACATTCACAGTTAGCAGCACATTGGATTTCCGAGCGGATCGGAGTGATGATGGTGTCGTTGTAAGTTGCAGAGTAGACCATGAGTCCTTAAACTCCACACCTCAGATAGCAAGGCAGGTTCTAGAAATACACTGTAAGTAATATCTATAATCTATCTATCCCTATCCACACACGTTTACATTCTCTGGTTTTGAGTGAAGGTGTACTGTCACTAGACATACAATAAAACTTAAGTCCTTAATGAGTTCAAATACATACAAATACCTCTCTTCTAGTCCAATCCCTCAATTCTCCTAGCAAGTCAATGAGAGCTTTCCCAGAGTAAGGACTGTGAGATTGAATCCTTAGTCTGTTTGGCAGAGGAGGGGAGAGGACAAGTGTGTGAGGGGTGTTAAGTCTCACTGGTTTTCTCAGATAGGTTTTCAACACCAAGACCATAGGTTTATGTAGTATTTTGCTTGATAGTACCATAGAAATGCAAGGTGATGTTAGCAGCAGAGATTAAATCATCAACCTTATGCCCTACTAACACAGCTTTGTGTGATGTTCTTCATGTCAGAGCCTAAGAGAGAAGAGCCGTAGTCGTTATTGTTAGGGCTTGTCTATCATGGGGATGTTACATCGGAATAACTTTAGTTTGTTCTCATTAAAGTGCCTTGTGTATACATACGATTTAAAAAAAAATGAATTATTTGGCACCTTAGGTAGCAGTAATGAATCCTGTTTGGAGTAGAAGTAACTCTTCTTTGCAATGAGTTTGTGTGCTTTAAGGTTTATGTGAATGCATTTCTAACCACTCTGCTTCTGGCAGTCCTCCCCATGCTATCCCACACACCTAGCTCAGCCTGTCTGTGTACCGTACCTGTGTGCCCTCCACTGCTCTAGAGTCATCTCGACCAAATAGTCTCTCTCTAATTAAATGCTGGCACGCAGCCAGGTGTGTCCCTTTTTGATATCAGGTAGTGGTGAGTTCACACAGCTATTATAACACTGTGCTTGCATGTAGATGCCTGCAGACCTCCAGTTCCATCTGGAGAATAGTCTCTGGAATGTAGACATCTGCAAGATAGTGTCAGAGCAAATGAAGGTGAGGAGGCACTCCCAGAGCTGGTCCCAGTGCCAGATCAAAGCAAAGGAACCCACACCATGAGCACCTGGACTGCATATTTGCAGGTGATGTCACATGCATTTGCTGTTCACGAGAGCTCTATCAGAAACCAGCCAGAAAATGCTGCAGACAGGAGCTCTCCTAATAAGTAGAATATGCTGTATTACAATACAACTATGTAGAAGGATTTAAACAACTCTTTTCTGTGTACTGGCAACCTTCTCAGGGTTGCTTATGCATGTAGTTTCCAGTCCACTCCTGCACCAGCTGGGAGTATGTCATCCTGGCAGATAGCAGCTCTGCATGTGTTCCTGGTTTGCCAATTGCCTTTTTAAACAAGACCCTTCTAGGTCTGGAGCATACTTTGTTACTAAGCTCATGCACAGCATCCCTACCTAGCCCTGTCCTGTAAACTCTGGAGAACACACCAGACTAGGACCTACCTTTCAATCAACCAAATTGCAGGCACTTCCCACACCAATCAGCCTCTTCGGGATGGAAAAGAAGAACAGTTTCAAGCACCCCACCAGCAGGAATTTGTGTGCAACAGTCTGGACATGCAAAAGTTCTATTGGTCTTAAGTTTGCATTACAGTCTTTAACTCTTTGTAATTCAAATATTGTTATTTGTTACCTATGCTATTTGTTAACTCATTACAAAAGATTTGGTACAACTTGGCTGAAAAAATTCACTGAGAAGTAGCTCTCCCTATAACATCAACCTCAACCCCTAGTATCAACCCCAATAAAATCAATACACAAGCATATATCAGTCATTTCCTTGGTTTACAGTATGTTCATTATCCAAAACTACCTCCTGACCGCGAAGTAGGAGCACGGTGAATCCCTGACCCTATTTCCCATGCCACTTGAGGCATTTTTCTGAGGTAACTAGTGTGATGGGGCAAGGCCAGATGGCTACAGTAAAGTAGTGAGGAACAGGTATGTTAGCCCCAGGCTAAACAAATCCCTGGTACCATGGTAACCAAATGGCAGTTGCTCCAGGTTAATCAAGACACCTGGGGCCAATTAAGATCCTTCTAGAAGGCAGTGGAGATAGCTAGATTGATTGGGACACCTGAAGCCAATCAAGGACTGGCTGGAACTAGTTAAAAGCCTCCCAGTTAGTCAGTGAGGTGTGGGTGTCAGGAGCTATAAGAGGGAGCTGTGCTGTTGGAGGAACAAAGCAGTACAAATCTATATCAGGTGCAAGGAAGGAGGCCCTGAGGTAATTGTGAAGAAGATATTGAGTGGGGGCTGCTGTGGGGAAGTGGACCAGGGAATTGTTCACATCCTATTTCCAAAAAGTCAGCTTCCATAGCTGGCAATTTTAGGGTCCCTAGGCTGGAGCCTGGAGTAGAGGGTGGGCCTGGGCTCCCCTACCCTCCCTGATTAATCACTGATACTGGGAGACAACAGAGACTGTGCAAGGGAGAGTTGCTTCTCCTCACCTCCCTTGCTGGCTTATGATGAAAATGGCTCAGTAGACTGTGACCCTTGCCTCTAGAGAGAGAAGGGCTATGTGGAGGGTCACAGTGAGCCTCTGAGGCTAGCAAAATCCGTCAGGAAACGCAGGGCCCACGGAGTCAAGGACAGAACTTTGTCACACTAGCTACTGACTGGGAGCAATCAGAGATAGACAACTTCCAGGTAGTGATGGCCACACTCTTCTCCATGCAGAGAGGGGCCCTCATGTTGGTGTTCTATTATTGTAGCTTTAGGGTGAACTCTGCATAGATCTCTAGGAAGGTAGCTTTCTCCTCGTCATCCCAATTCTGCATTCCTATCCTGTCCCACCAGACACTGCTAGCTTGCTGAGCCTAGAAGTGGCACTCCACTAGGTAAAGGTGCTCCAGATAAATGCCCCGCAGAAGTAACTGCTCGATTTCATCGTCCTGCTCCTCCTCCACCTGTAGCTGTATCATCACAGCACCCACAGGCCTCCAAGGCGGCCAGTCTAAGCCTACCCAGCTGCTCAATTGCCAATTCATGTGCATCATCCTGTTCATATGAATAACTTTCATGATCACAGCACTCATCAGTGTGTCCATCATCCCTGACAAAATACAGATGAATCATGGGCTTCCAGGGGTAGAATCATGGAAGTGTGTTAGTTTGGCTCCAAGTCCCAGAATTCTGGTATGTTCCATAGGCACCTCACGATGCACTGCAAGAAAAAATTCAAAATGCATAGAGCTGTGCAGCACACCATTGTCCAGAATGCTACATAGTTAATTTGAAGAAGTACATAGCTGTGTGGACACAACAGTTAACAAGAACAATACCTTAAACTGCCATAACAAAGTGGTGTGAACGTACCTTAGTACAGCATAGTTAATTCAGAGTACTTAAAGTGAACAAACTAATCTGCTTCAACATCCTCATGTAGACATTCCCTTGCATTGTAAACTCTTTCCATTATAAATTGTCGGTGAAAGGATTGACTTTTTGTGCCCCACTAGCACCATCAGTACTTAGAAATAAATAATGATGATAAATATTTTTGGCCATTACTTTCCTCTTTTCTGGGTTTTTCCACTCTATAATTATGCTTGGAATTAACACTCTGCTTGTTGCAAACATGTAACTCCTCAGAGTGGCTAAGTAGATGTAACTTCATCCAGTTAAAGAGCAGGAGAAAGAGAAGATATTTCACTAAATGAATGACAGAGTTTTATTGGTAACTTGTGGAACGATGGAGTGAAATGAAATCTGCTCTAGAAGATGGGGCTATGTAAAATAGACACACACAGATTTTATAAAGAAGCCTCTACAAACCCACACACCAGCTTTATTCAGCAACTTTGTTAGACAACAACTTGCCAAAACTAAAACCAATATTAACCTTTAATAACTATATATTGATATCAGTGCTTACATTTTTTCCTCCCAAATGGGATGGGACAAACCAGATCAGTTCAAACAACCAGAATCATGACTCAGTACTTGAAATGAACATGACACTTAAGGTTCAAAAAATTCAGTTAGCTCTTTTAAAAATACTTTTTTGAGCACTTCTGCTCTCTTTGTTATGGCCGGGTGCAAAAGTGAAGAACTACAGGATTGCCTGTTCTTGTGTTGTTTATAGCCTGACCAAAAGCAGGATATCTTGAGAGACAGAACATGATCAGCGCTTGAAATCTGGGGATAGAGAGAGTGTGTCTGTTTTCATGAGGTTCCCAGGCCTATTTTGCAGATATTAAGAAATAGATACAAATATTAAGAAAATTTAGATAAAGTTTGGGTAAACATCCAGAATTTTGGATGATTATCTGAACCAACCCCTCCAATCTTTTGAGATTTACCCATCACTAATTTATATCCTCTCTCACTCCATCCATATGTCATGCTCTGTTTCCTGCAGGGCAGTCTTACTGCCATTGTCTTGCTAAAGGGTTTGGCTGTAATCTAGTTCATGCTTGCCCAATGGGGATTAGTGGTGGCATGACATTCTTGCCAAGTCTATTTTTCCACTGACCCTTACAGTCAACGATAAACCTAGAATAGAATAATATTCTCTGTGGCATTGTGTGGAAGTTTGTTGTTAGACTAGCTGCCACTGACTATTAGGTAGTTTTTTTTATAAGCTATAAAAATAAACCAAAATAAATCTCAGAGAAACATTTAGTTTTATTACTTACTCCTGTGCTCACTCTCTAAAACCTTCTTCTGTTCTGTCACAGATACAGTACTGCCACTATAAAAGTTTGGTGCTGCAGTGATTCACTTGTATTGTACCGTGTACCTGGAAGCCTTTGCTTGCACTCCCGGAGGCAGCACATTTCGACTCTCTCCACCAAGGCACAAGTCCCAGGAGGCTTCATTTGAAGCTTTAAAATGAAATCAAACCTGTTCAAACTTCAGACATAATCATAGTGATTCTAAAATGGCAGCTGTAATGAGACCAATACCACAAGACACACTGAAAGATTCTGCAGCATATCTCATAAGCTGACCATACTTCCCATATGACAGCACTGATGTGTTAAATATGTATTATGTAAAAAAGATATTGTGCTGATATCTGCTGATGCAATTTTTAGTAAATTCTTAATCGGCGGTCTCACAGATCTGCAATGAAGTATCAGTTTGACAAGCTTGCAGCCATCAGCTAATCTTCTTGTAAGGGCTTTTACTACAAAACGTTTGTGATAGGCTAACAATTTCTTCATTTCTAGTTATTACTAAATGATCTTATGTTGAGTATCAGGACCCTTCTTTAGGGTTAGACAATTATTCTAAAACGGTTGACGGCTATTCTTTAGGAAATGCCTGTATTGATTTTGAATAATAAAAAAATGAACTGTAGAGACAACAGATAAGCAAATTACAAACAATGCACTTGAACAACTATGTAAAAACCAGTGTAGTGCAGTGTGTGTCTGTCTATCTACACACACAGGGGGTAGCTATGCCACAAAGGAAAACATATACTACAGTTGTTAGCACTACTGTTCTAACTAGTTTACACCTCTCTGGAAATAATATGAGGCCAGATCCTCAGGTGGCATAAATCAGAGTAGCGCCACTGAAATCCACAGAGCTGCACTAGTTTTCACCAGCTGAAGATCTTGCCCATTATTTTTACTTGTCTGATTTTGGTGGAACACAATGTCTTGGTTAATAGTTAATTTCCACCAGAAATAAATTACCTGCTTAAGAGAAGGCATCTTATGGAAAACAAAAGTAAAGAAAACAATTATGCATAGCTGAAGGTTAGAGCATTTTACCTCTGAGAAAATAACAAAGTTACATACACCAAACCAAATTAGACTAATGTCAATGGAAAAATGTGAACTAATTAGGAGTAGATTTTAAGCATTTTGGATGACCAGTCAGTGATACCACCTCCAGCATGGGTTTATTGTTTTTGTAGTTCAGAGACTAAGAAACTGGATTCTACCTCACAAAAAGGGGGGAGGGATAGCTCAGTGGTTTGAGTATTGGCTTGCTAAACCTAGGGTTGTGAATTCAATCCTTGAGGGGGCCATTTCTCTGGGGCAAAAATCTGTCTGGGGATTGGTCCTGCTTTGAGCAGGGGATTGGAGTAAATGACCTCCTGAGGTCCCTTCCAACCCTGATATTCTATGGTATTTTCACATTTGTTTATTTGTGCCAGGTATGTCTAAAAAGCTGTAAAAATAAGAATGTGAATGCCAAGATCCTGCTTTTATATATATTAATCACCTATTCATATTGAATTTTGAATGAGAATTTGTTATATTTACCTCAGTTATTATGTAAACACTGTTAATAAGCAAAATTATCTTGTTTAAGCTTTTCAGATTAATGAACTATTGAAACAAATGAAACATGGAAGATACTTAGAGTAAGCAGTAAAGAATAATATCTGTGAACGTGAAAGTTCAGTGCCCTAATTTGCATGTTTAAATGAGATCAATTAGGTTAATGATGGATGAAAGTAAGAAATCCATGATTTAAATGTAAAATAATTCAAAAACTTGTGGGTTCATTAGATGCCAAACTTTAATCTTCCAAAGGGGCT
Source organism: Terrapene triunguis (assembly GCF_002925995.2). NCBI lineage: Eukaryota > Metazoa > Chordata > Testudines > Emydidae > Terrapene > Terrapene triunguis. The sequence goes on from NW_020664389.1 coordinate 12,833,125, forward strand.
ATCTAGATCAAAGGGTTAATGTATAACCCTAACCTTTACCATCTGGAGGCTTATACTCAAATATGGTTTACAAGTGTAATATAATACAATATAATTTATTTTTTTCTAACATCTTTTATGCAAAGATGTCACAAAATAGTTCATAGATTATTACATTCTGCATAGAAATACAAATAATGGTTGTGGGCAGAGTTTTCCATGCAGATATCATAGAATATCATAGAATATGTCATCTGTACTTATGACAGGGTCAGATAAGACAAAAAGGCAAGTTTGGGGAAGAGTGACTGAAAATATTGAAACTGGCAGGCTCGGGGAGAAATACTAATTGTTTTTAGAAGAATGAGTTAATTGACATAGGCCACAGAGACACTGTTGGTCTTGGGATGGGATTTGAAAAGAGTGAGTCAATCAGGCAATTGACAGATGTTCTATCTACATGAGCAGGAGAAGGATCAATTGTGGAATGATGTGGGGGAGGAGGGGAAATAGAAAGAAAGAAGTCTCATTTTTGAGGACTAAACCATCAATCACCTACAGTATATTGTCAAAAGTCTGTCTGATCCTGGGCTCAGCTCACTTACTGGAATACCCAGAAGGTTAGAATAAGGGATTCCCTGAAAATCAAATATTCTCACCCACTGTAATGTATGTTCTCTAAGATGAGCAAAATGGTCCCAATATGTGGTAGACTGGCACAGGCCTTTCCCTCAAACCAGAACAGAACATTTAGCCCATCTGCAGTGAAACCTGTGTCCACAGGAGAATGTAAGAACAGCCATATTGGGTCAGACCAATGGTCCACCTAGCCCAGTATCGTGTCTTCTGGCAGTGGCTGGTGCCAGATGCCTCAGAAGAAATGAACAGAACAGGGCAATTATTGAGTCAGCCATTCCCTGCCTTCCAGTCCCAGCTTCTGGCAGTCAGAGGTTTAGGGAAACCCAGAGAATGGGGTTGCATCCCTGACTGTCTTGACTAATAGCCATGGATGAACCTATCCTCCATGAACACAATTGACTGCGTGTTGTGTGAAGAAGTACTTCCTTATGTTTGTTTTAAATCTGCCACCTATTAATTCCATCAGGTGATTCCCTGCTTCTTATGTTTTATGTGAAGGGGTAAATAACGCTTTCTTATTCACTTTCTTCAAACCAGTCATGACTGTATAGACCTCTATCATATCTCCTCCCTCCCCCAGTCATCTCTTTTCTAAGCTGAAGAGCCCCAGTCTTTTCAATCTCTCTTCATAGGAAGCTGTTCCATACCCCTAATCATTTTTGTTGTCCTTCTCTGCATCTTTTCCGATTCTAATGTATCTTTTTTTGAAATGCACCCCAGGGCACCCCAAGATGATTAATTGTAAAGACAATTGGGTCCGTTATAGAGGAATGGCAGAGGGATCCATGCCTGCTCTGAAGGAGCAATTTTAAACCTGTCTTCTGTGATGTCATCTCTGAAAGTCATGACAAGCATGTAGCCAAGATAGAGAAGGTAGGGTTAAGCATCCATATAATAGGTAAATGATCATCCCAGTGATGAGGAATCAGTACCTTGGGGTATGTCTACACTATGAGATTAGGTCGATTTTATAGAAGTCAATTTTTAGAAATCGATTTTATACAGTCAGTTGCATATGTTCACACTAAGCGCATTAAGTTGGTGGAGTGCGTTCTCACTACCATGGCTAGCATCGACTTATGGAGCACTGTGGGTAGCTATCCTACAGTTCCCGCAGTCTCCGCCACCCATTGGAATTCTGGGTTAAGCTTCCAATGCCTGATGGGGCAAAAACATTGTCACGGGTGGTTTTGGGTACATGTCGTCAGTTGCCCCTCCCACCGTGAAAGCAATGGCAGACAATCGTTTCGCGCCTTTTTTCGTGGGTTACCCGTGCAGACACCATACCACGGCAAGCATGGAGCCCGCTCAGTTCACCATCACCACTGCTGTTGCATCAGAGAGGCTTTGAAAACCAGTTTCATGACTGGCCAGGCTTTGGTGTGACAGTTGTGTGAGTTTCTCCTTGATGCAAACCCACCCCCTTTGTTGATTTTAATTCCCTGTAAACCAACCACTCTCCCCCCTTCTAAATAAAGTAACTATTGTTTTGAAACTTACGTGGCACAACTAACCTGTGCCTCTGCTGCTGCTATCCATGCTACTGTGGCTATGCCGCTATTTATGCTCATGCCAAATCAAGGAGAGCTAGAGTGTGTGTCCACACAAGCAGAGGAATCACACCACTAACTCATAGTGTAGAAGCAGGGCCGGCTCTACCATTTTTGCCGCCCAAGCAAAAAAAAAAAAAAAAAGAACCAGCCCCCCCAACCGCCCAAAAAAAAAAAAAAAAAAAAAACCAACCGCTCAGACTGTGCCTCCCTTTAGCATGTGCCGCCCCAGGCATGTGCTTCCTCCACTGGTGCCTGGAGCTGACCCTGTGTAGAAGACATACTGTACTTATGAGAATCAGGCCATCTTATTTAGTCACCTGAAGAAATAGTATAATTATTGCTGATTTTTTTATTTTATTTTTTAGTGCTCAGATGTTTGCTATGGACTTCAGAGAGTCAAGTAAAACCATGGGATCTGATTTTCAAGTGCTGAGCATTATCAGTTAATACGAACTTCCACCAGAGTTTTGGGTGCTCAGCACTTCAGAAAATCAGGCCCAGGAATCCTGCCCCAAAGACCTAATGTCAGACATGACAGAACAGGAGTGTGCCATAAACAAACACAACCAAAAAAATGATGGGGGAGAAAAGAAGAGGGGAAAGGATTATACTAAAATGTCCTGTGCTGACTCATTTAAGTATGTGCATACCTTCATGGTTCTGTGAAATTAGGAGTTCTTTTCTTCAATCATTGTTTTGCCATATCACCTATGAAAAGTTAGTTCAAGTGAGATAAAAGAAAAATATAATTAAATTGGAGAGAGCACAGTTTGGGGCAACAAAGATGATAAATGGAGTGGAGAGGTTTTACATATAAAGAGAGATTGGCAAAATTGGTGTTGTATAGATTGAAGAGGTGGCATGACTTAAGTATTTAAGCAAGTTAAGGTTATGAAATTATGACTCATGGTATATTTTAGTTCACAGAGCAGACCAGAACTAGGAACCATAGGTTTGAAGAAATTATTATTTATATAGTACCATTACTGTGTGTAGTCCTTCATAGATAATTATAAAACAAGGCCTGCAATCATGCAAATGTTTATACATGTGAATGACTTTACTCACTCCAATTGGGACTACTCATGTACATAAAGTAACTCGTGCATAGGTGTTTGGAGACAGCCCTTGCCATGCCCACATTTAAGTCATGTAATCAAAGTTACACTCATGTTGAAGTGTTTGCAGGATTAAAGACTGGCATAGAAAGAGACAGCAATGGACTGCAGCAGAGGTGAATGAGGGCAGAATAAAATTTTTACAAAATCAGATGATGAGGCTGCTTTGATTGTGTAGCATGCACCACATAGTCTCTGCAGTGTTTATTTTAGTTCATGTTAGTTATTTTAAAATATTATGTTAGAATCTGAAGAAGAGGGTAGTCAAGAGGTGGTTGGAAATAGAGATATTGTATGGAACTAAAATTTTAAGAGGTTTTCTTTTTCGGCGACAGTGGGGAATAGGCGTGGCAGAATGGACAGCTGAGATATTAAGTGCTTTTAATAGTTTTAATCAAATACTGGATGACTGCTGTGCATAGAATTTAGTAAGTTAAAGGAGTATCTTTCAATGTTGTGCTCTAGTGTAGGCAATCATGCATTTTGTGTGTCAGGAGGGAAGTTTTCATTGATCATGGTTTGTTTTTCCTCTAGATTGGTTGAAGGCTTGGTGTTGTTTTGCATGCACGGGGCTGCTTTTATGCTTTTATGGCATAAAAAGGGGGGGGGGTTGGTTATTTTTGGTGGTTTTGCTTTTTTAGTTTGCATTTTTTAAAAAGTTTGGAAAATGTACGTTTGAGATGGCAGAATTGTCATTAAACAGTTCCTGACAAGGAGGGCCTAGATGCTGCTCATCTGGTCCCACATAGCTATGTCAAATAATTTTAAAAGCGATATAGAAGGAAGATAGAGGAGGCATGATAATGCCACTAAGTATTCACTTTCATTAAAACTAAATATTTCATAAAACTGCTTTAAAATTAAACTTTATAACAATCTTCTTTCTCCTCAGAATGTGAACAGATATGCTAAAATGAAATGCTATTGCCATGATACAGCTATTTGATCTAGATTGCCTCCCCCACAAAAATTAATAACATACATTTTCAGGCACAAAATATTGAATTTTCATCTTGTCTACTAAAGCAATGAGTCATTCAGTATATTCTGAAGCAGAGCATCAGACATACTGTATCTCCCAGGATAATTTGATGAAGTTTGCCAATTGTAAAATTGCTTTGCATGTACTCTATTGCACTGAATTGACACTGTCAGAAGCAGTGCTACTTGTCATTTATAAAGGAAGCCCAGTTTTAGGGAGCGCTGACTCACAGCTGTAGGATACCAGCAGCTGGTAAATTTAATCGATTAAAAAGTGATGAGTACTTCCACAAAGGTGATTGGAACACTCCCCGCTCATTCTTTAGATCTCAATTGGGAGATCCATTTTGCTTTTGATTTTGTACATACTAGAGTGGTTTGTCCCTGAAATTTATTTAAGAAGTCTGTTCTTCAGACTATAATTACCTGGACTATTTAGAAATATGGATAAGTTTGTATAGAAGTACAACGTTTCATAAAGTTTTTGTGATTGCCTCTAGCAGGAGAGACCATCAAGATCTGACGTTAATAATATATGTTTGATCTCTCAAAAAGATCTTTTAAATTTATCCCATGCCTACTGCTATGCTAATTGGTCAATAAAACAGATGAATCATCATCTTCAAAGGTAGTTACTTATTTCTTCTTCCTGCTTGGAAATTATGTTCCAGGAAAGGAACCCAACAGAAGAATAGAATAGGGACACCATAAAAAAAATAAATGACTGTGATGAAAATAAATATTACAGACTCTTTTTTTAACAGACAAAATCAGTTAGAAAAATAAATGAATTAGTCTCTCAGGAAAAACTCTGGCAGTTATTTATTACCAGGTGGCGATAAATGTTTATTGCTGAACTGTTATCTTTTTATAACCTTTTTTAAAATGATGGCATCTGTGTTTTTGTTATTCACTGAGACAATAAATAATAAAAAAACCTGAGCATTTTATTAAAGCTTTTCGATATTCAGGAGTTTTTAAATCATAAAGTAAAACCATCAAGTAAATACATATTGTTTGTAGTTTATAATTCAAATAAACCTGTTAAAAGAAAAATGGGTATGCAGTGAATTAAATCACACTAATATAAACTCTGATACACAGAAGATAACTGTTGATAGACTACACAAAAATTAAACAGGGATATTAACAGATTAGAAAATGAGTTGAGCAGGGCTTGATTAAGGCATATGTGCTATAAACCTGTGCCTAGGGCCCCAGCTCCTGGAATCATGATTATGTTGCAATTTCAGCTTAATTTTTTTTAAAACTATGTTTCCAGCCCTCATGGTTTCTAAGAAAAGCTTAAAAGTGTAACTGATGCAAGGCTGAGTCTGCAGACAGCCTGAGCAAGAGCCCTGAGATGGGGAGTCCCCCATTAATTTCTCTGGGGAATTAACTCAAAGATGCGCTGCTCTGGTGGCCCTCACCAACATTACCACAATAGGGTGTGGCGACAGGAGAAACATGAAGTGGGCCCAGACAATCCACCAAAGCAGATATGCCCCAGATTTTGGGACTGGTACTGGGGAGGGGATTCCTGCTGCAACTCATGGAAGAGAGAAAGGAACCCAAGGCCACTGTCCATGCCTCTATGGGAGAGGAGGGAACGGCTACCATTCCCTCTGCAACTGGAGCAAAGGGCTATGGCAAAGGGAGGGATCACAGGAGGCGCTGATGTCATGCTGTGCTTAGAGTACTGGGTTGCCTTATTCTGACTCTAGAGTTGAGGTCAACGCTTTCTTAAAATGGCCGAGTTGACTCCTAATCCTGCCATTGGATCTGTGCAAGTAGATCCTTGCATCCATGAGGCCATTGGGATTTCGTACAAGCAGAGATGTCTGCCCACATGGATCCAATGGCAAATTTATTTGGATGCGTAGATCATCGAGTTAAATTAATCAGAAGTACTATTAAGTATTATTAACCATTACATAGAGAAGAAATGAGGTACAAGTCAATGAGAGCAAATAAATACAACACTCCAAATATACAGTATGAAACATGGCCTTGGGAAAAAAAGAAAAGAAAAAAAAATTGAGAAGGAGGTAAAAAATATAATGGGAAGATTTCATAAAATACAGCCCAGTCCTGAAGTGATTAGCACCCTCATCTCTCAATGGTCGATTTATTCTTCCCACTTTGTACTTGTGTAATTCCCATTAGTTTACATGCACACACCGAGTTTGATAGACACTATAGCCCTGATTTTGTCCAACTCAAAACCTTACTACAGATGGAGATATCTTCAATATAGCACAAACTGCTGACATACAATCACAGACACAGCAAACTTACCTCAGAATCAAAGTATGTCAACATGGGTCTGGGATCAAATTATGTTACTAGGGGCTGGTCCACACTACCCGCCCAATTCGGCGGGTAGAGATCGATCTTCTGGGATCGATTTATCGCGTCTCATCTGGACGCGATAGATCGATCCCAGAAGCGCCCCCCCCGTCGACTGCGGAACTCCTGCTCGCCGAGAGGAGGAAGCGCTGTCGATGGGGGAGCCTGCCTGCGCCGCGTGGACCCGAAGTAAGTAAATTTAGATCGATCTAGGAAACGTCGACTTCAGCTACGCTATTCTCGTAGCTGAAGTTGCGTTTCCTATATCGATCCCCTGCCCCAGTGTGGACCAGCCCTAGATTGTTTTAAAGGATGTAAGAGATCAAGAGGAAAAAGAATGCATTTACCCCTGCTTTTGAAATGTTTAGGTCTTCTCTGTATATGGCTGCAAGAAGACCAATCTCATGGTTTTTATGTCTGATTTCTTCTTAAATTGTTTATAAGTGGACCAAGTTTTTAATAGCAAGAGACAAAATCTGCAAAGGTTGTTTTGTGTTTCCTGGTAGGTTGTTTTGGTTGAATGTTCAGGTTGGTTCTTATTTTGTCAGAGTTGTGGTTCCCTACTTTAGTTCTTATATATTCACCAAAAGTAACTCTTTTAGTACTGTCTAATTTTCCAAGCCTGTATATTCGGAGAGAGAGAAGATCGCTGGACTTAGGCAGTGGAAGCATATTGATATGCATCCTTGATAAAAAGCAAGATCACTAATGGATTTTCCTTTCTTAACCACCTAAGGGATCATTAAAAAAAAAATCACGCTAAAGAGATTTCTCCATCTCTATAATCCTCACCAATTTCTTCATTAAGCACCATAAATTATTGATATTTAGATAGCGCCAGCAGATATGATGTCTTCCTACCCAACTCATTTAGTAGCTCAAAGAGGCAGCCTGGTCCTGTGGGCTGGGCACTGCACTGGGAGTTAGGAGACCTGAGATCTCTTCTTGACTCTGTCACTCTCTTGCTTAGTGACCTCTAGCAAGTCATTTGACCTTTGTTTTTCCATCTGTAAAATGTGGCTGGCAATATTCACCTACCTTTGTAATGTGCATTGAGATCTACAGATGAAAAGGGTTAAATATGATTTTAATTATGCTATGGGGCATATATTAAAACTTATATGATGTTTTAGGTGACAAGCCTAGGGATGCAGGTAGAAAATATCTTAACATAAGTCCATATTCATATTTAATGAAAGCAAAGCCAATTTCTATCCAAGCCAGCACATAATTTATTTTATTAATGATTTGTGTACCAGGAGGAGCGTGATAGGCAATTTGCGTACAGATATGAAAAGAAGTTCCTTGCCCTGAACATCTTGCAACCTAAATAGATAACATGCAAATTCATAATGGGGATTAAGTATAAGCAAAAGAAAAGCAATTGACTTTTTACACAACTCTCGTTAGTTCCATCATTCTATTCTATTGGGAGAAGTAGGGTTTATGGTCTTTTTGAAAGAAGTACATTTTAAAGAAAGACTTGAACAGAAAAGGGCTGAAGCATGGTGGACTGGATTAGATTATATTCTATGGTAAATGATAAAGTGCAAACACAAATCCCTTATCTGTTCTTCAGGAGTAGATACTCATCGCCAGTTTGGAAAGAGGTTATAAAACTTAGGTAAACTGATAAAATGTATAATATCTGAATGCCAGTATTCTAGTTGCCTTTAGCAATTTTAAAAGTTGTTTCTAGCTGTTAAACACTGAAAATCTAACTATTTTTGGTAAGTGAAGAGGACATGTCATATTCCAAATATTTCGGCTATTAGAAAGGGTTATACAAACATTTCAGTAAAATCAAGGTTTGTTACTTAAGGCCTGAGAAGGGAGACAGCAGAAGTATATCTAAATATCTTTAGAACTTTCAGAATTGCACATAAAATATTAAGAACATCAATTCTATGAATGTATCTGATCTAATTCTGCAATTCAGCTCATTTCTGAGAGGTAGCCAAAGTTTTTCTAATGAAAATTCTTACCATGTTACCATGGCACATGTAACTGACCTGTTAGCTTTGTTCTAACTTTCAAACCACATTTATAAAGCCTTATGGGGAATGGAACCCCACTTGGACATTTTTGGGGTATTGGGTTAAATTTAATTTATCTCTAGATTATTCTTTAGCAAGGAAATCAGAATGCCATAGGTTTGATTCCCAGCTTCTTGCACAGTATTCATGTGTGAGTTTTGGGAAAGTCATTGAAGCTTTCTCTATCAAGCCTCCCTTGCACTGGAAGCCCAGGGGAAACCAATGTTTAAGCAACCCAGGGACCTGCTCTTCTCCAGAGAGTGATCTGCCTGCCTTGCAATGAGACACTATCAATGAGTTCTGAGGCTATTGAAGTTAGTTAGTTAGGGAAGGATGTTGAGACAAAAAGATGAAGAGGTGTATCCGTGTAACCATGTCAGGCCTACAGTATTTATACTTCATGGTTACCTTCAGTTAGTCATTTGAAAAGAGCTCCGACACAGTGTATGCACACCAGCCACCTGGCATCTGTGGATGGGGTAGCAATGAACTCCCTTTCCCATTACAGTCTGTTTATGAGGCTGTGATTACCTTAGAGGGGAAATGTTTATTTGAGGGTGGGAGTATCTGATATTATAGAGAGAGAGTTTATGTATTGGTATATATGTTATATCTCTGTTCCTATCTGTACTACTTCTTTTATCTCTGTTCCTATCTGTACTACTTCTTTTAATTCAGTCATATCCTTTCCCTTCCTAAAGTGGTAGTTTCTTCTAAAAACTGGTCAGTCCTTGCTCCTTTGAATGGTTCATGTTCTAGGAGTCAGAGGGGTTGTGCATTCATTTATTCAGTTAACTAGTAGGTGCAGACATTGTACACAAAGAATGCAGTTTAGCTCCAGCATCCAGCAACCAAAGCACTAGGACCTGCCATCAGTCCAAGGAGCACAATGAACTCAGTTCTCATTGATCCTCACGTGGGCCACAAGAAGACTTAAGAAGGAGGAGTGAGTAAGACTCTATCCTGCTTGGGGACCAGTGAGGTGTCAGGAGTAGGCTAAATCCCTGGACTAGCAGTCAGGAGATGTCAGTTCAGTTCCTAATTCTGCCAATAAGTTGCTGTGTGAATTTAAGCAAATCACTGCATCTCTCTCTGCTCCTCTTCTTCTGACCCTATGTCTGTTGTGTATTTAGCCTTTATGCCACAATGATTTACACACATGCTTAATTTGACTTATAGATTGTGAGTAGTTCCTCTGACTTCAATAGGACTACTTACTGTGTACAAAGTTAAGCACGAATGCTGGTTTTTTGCAGGATCAGATCCTTAGACTGCAAGCTCTTCAGGCCGGAGACTCCCTCTTATTAAGTATTTGTACAGTGCCAAGCACAATGGGGTTCCAATCTCAGTTGAGGCCAGTATAATATAAAAATAAATAATAAATGCTCCCTTTACAAAGCAAAAAAGAAAAGCAGATAATTGGTGCAGCTGTGTCCACAAAAGCCTGGTGAGTGGCTCCTTGAGAAATAAAAGTTGTCAGAAGTTTATTGCCAAGAGAGCAACAAATGTTGTGCTAAGGTGCTCAGCTTCTTCATATATCAGATACCATTCATTACCAATATTACTTGAAAATATTTTTTCATTTGTGTTCACTGATTTTACATGTGGATGATCCAATATAATATTATTTACTGTTCTAATATAGGTGGAATTATAAAAAAAGATTAGCCTGATTAAAATTATATAAATCTCCACATGGTTTGAAATGGCTTCTCTCCTTTTGTGCAATGGGATGCATACAACTCCTAGAATGACTGATGAAATAGGATTTTTTTAATGAAAATTTTCTCTTTGTTATGCTCAACTGGAAAGGGGAAGATGAAAAATAAGATCAAATTTATCATCTGAAACTGCTGTAAAGCTGCTGTTTACTGCAAAATACAGGTATACTCCAAATACTAATTTTTGAATGACTTTTTTACCCCATAAAAGGGTCCCTACAGGTTAGGGTTAACATGTATCGCTGGTGTGGTATGGGGGAGCTCATACCTCCACTGCCTCCATTATAAGTATTCTGCTGATAGAAGACTTTGGTCTCTCATGCTATTAGTCTAGGATATTCTTTCACCACTAAATTTGTACAGTGCCAAGCACAGTGGGGTTCCAATCTCAGTTGGGGTCAGTATAATATAAAAATAAATTTACCACTAAATTTACTGGGCCAGTATCTCAACTGATGTGAATTAGCATAGCAAAGGAGGATCAACTGTGGATCTGACTCTCTGTTAAAATATTTTAGACTCCTGTTTTTTTGATATAGCTATAGAAAGGAGGAGGGATTTTTTTTTATACTTACCTACCTTATAAGTGGTGAAGGGAAAATAAATGTGTATTTTGTTTTATTTTTTTTAAATACTTGAGACTGAGTGAAGTTCCAGTAGTGGTGATTCACTTTTGTGAGTATTCCAGATCAAAGTCCACCTTTACTCTCACCAAGTGCTTACAATGAGCAGCTCCAACAGGAGGTGATATTGTATAGCTAGTAGCATTTTATTTCCTGGAAAAAACATTAATTAGTTGGTTTTTTTTAAATATAACATTCTTGGGGTAGTCTTTACAAGGTTGTTCCTATACATAGTTTCTCAGTTTAAATATTGATGAAAATGTAAGATAAGTGAACAGCTGGTCTTAAAACATCTCCTTTTGTAATAGCTTATTTTAATTCTGAAGCAAAATTCAGGACAGCATAGAAATGAAGGGAAGGAGTAACACTCAGAATAAAACACACAGAATAGATGAGCATCTCTAGAGGTTTACCTGAGGGACTGTCTATAATAAATTAAAATCATAAACTCTTCTCTAAGCTTCATTAAACATCAGTACCTTCTAATTAACTGGTATGTTTGTTGTCTTAAAGGAACACAGGACATTATACAAGTCTAATATACATTATATAAATTGGTTAGAAGATAAAAACAACACAGTGTATTTTCTACATTATCTTGCATTACTTGACAGGAAGAAGAATGTCAATTTAAGGCTTTGGCCATTCTTTACCATTGCAGCTTCATTTAATGAATCACCACTGGTTTATTGTATTGCCATGGCAGACCTAGTAGACGCTGCATTCAGTAAACCTTCCACAAATATCAAGAGGAAAAACATTTTACAGATATTAAGCAACAAGATGAATCCTGATTTTCAGTCTTATCTGTTAGAAGGTGAAGAGCTGAATTTAAAAAGATGTGTGCCTTCTGAAGTGTTGAGAAATCCCTTTTTTTGTGTGTGCGCTGAATTTCCTATCTCCTTGCTAGTTTCTCTTGCTTACTAATAGGCATCCTGTACTTAGATTGACGGTACTGAATAGGCCCATATTTCTAGCTTCCAGAATGTTGGATTGAAAATCAACCTTTGTTTTGAAATAGATGAAAAGGGAGGGTGCAGCCAACACAAGGATGTCTCATCTGTCATACTAGTACAATAGCAAAGAAATTCAAATGAAGTACTTCACGATATCTCTCAGCTTCTTTCACAGATTTTTACCCCGCGCCAAAAAGAATGATTAGCTGACTGTTTCCACATTAATCTGTGAGATTTAGGATTGTGACTGAGATCAGTTAGTACAGTTCTACATGGACATTAACTGTTTTACAAAATGAAGCTTTATGCATTTCTGCTTTGCTTTTTTTTTTGGAAATTAAGCATCAGGCTGGCATTTACAGGAGGAACATAATCATTCCAACTTGTTTTATGAGGATATCTTTACAGTGCTTGATCTCCAAAATGCTCAGCTACTTTTCAACACGAAGGAGGCTTTGGGTTTATGATGAGGATTATATGTCATAAATTTCCTTGCAGTCTTATGAACAGGCACTGAATGTCCCCAAGTAAACAGGTTAAAGGGGTTATTGGCAATTAAGACTTATGTTTTCCCGATTCTTTTAAGTGCCCATGAAATGCTGTTGCTTCACCAGGTCCCAGTGCCAGTTTCCACACACAGAGGTATGAATTCAGCTAGTGACACTGCATACACTGCTGAATGTAGCTGGAGGATTCAGCCAACCTCTTGGGGCTGAGTCCTGTTGTTTAATCTTCTCAATATTGAATTTAGTTTACATGTACTTATTCTATATCCAATAGAATATAAAATAACATTTAAAATATTACGGGGCACTATTGGAAGGGAAAAGTGGCTTAACTTACCTCTAGCACAAGTCTATATTAGTCAGATATGTTCAGACTAATATAGGGAGCAGGATTAGGAGCAGCGTGCATCAAATTAAGTAGAAACTGGGAACTGCAGCAGGATGTTGGAAACAGCACTTCATTGATCTGTACAAGAACAGAACAATGTAAATTTAATTTTCTGAAAACCCCTTTACCCCCTTTATTTGGATCATTTACAAACACTCATTTAACAGCTTTTTTTTTTTAAATTACTTTTAATAATTTAAGAGGATTTCAGCCAGTGATGCCAGCCTTGATGTTCCTGTTTCGTTCTCTAACTCTAGTGTTCATGCCTGCTTCAGTGCCATCCTTATACCTGGAATGACCTCTCAATCCCACTGCACTTGTTTCCTCCCTCCTTCATTTAAATTCAATTCTGTGTTTCACAATTTGTTGCCATCAGAATGACTGTGATGTAGCTCTTTTGACATTGTCACCGCACTGCCAGCTCAAATAGGAATTGCAAATTGGCTGGGACAGCGCAAACTCTGGTTTGAAACTAAAAATATGTCACGATTAGCAAATATACCCTGCATCAAATGCATTAAAAAGTCACCTGAAAAACAAGTGAAAGATAACAGTAGTTATATTTGCCTATTAAGTTTGAAAATTTTCCTCAGTGTGACATTTATCGCCTAGAGAAAAATATATCCTTTAAAGAAATTTCCTGTGTGTTTGTGTGTATTACTTTTAAATTACATGATAAACTTTTAATTACATGAAAATATGTTTACAAGTCAGCTGTTAAAAGGTTTTAAAACAAAAGGCCTACTTTCAAAGGTCTGAAAACACATTTTGATGTTGCATACCTCATTGCAAAAATAGAAGGAGAGGTTATTACACTATGCAGAAATAGTATTTTAAAGTTTTTTAGGACAGATTACAGTCTTTTATATAGTAATTGTAGCAGATGTTTCAATCAAAATGATTTGCTAACTGTACTAAAAATGAGATTCTGTTTAAGGGCCTGCATTATTGCATTTCAGAAATAATATTCTGCATAATGTCTGTAACAAGGTATTTTATCTAAGAGCCCATTGTAGGTTTCTTATTATGGGTTCCAGGCTACTGCAACAATAAAAGTGTTATTCAAATGTACATTAATGCATTCAATCCTCTAATAGCAGCATTCATATCCATCTATAAATAGACAAACAATTATATTGAGTACTTGTTATTCATCCTCAATACTTTCTTTTTGTATTTCACTTTTAATTTCCAGACCTTGGAGCACTAATACAGTGGAATTGTGTTCAATACAGCAAAATTGATTTAGTCTGGGAATATCTGTGGTTTCTAGGTTTATTAAAATTTACTTTTCCAGTTGCAGAGGTCATTTTAGTGCCATTTTCAGAATAGTGAAAACAGCTCAAGGCTTCAAATAAATGCAACTTCAACTGAAATCTAGAGTTGGCATGATGTTTTATGAACATAACAGAACATACACTTACATGATAAAGCATTTTAGTGTCCTTCAACAAATTGATTTTCTTTTCTTTTTTCTAGATACACCTTCAGTTAAAATCATATCTTCCAGTTCATGGCCAGAAGAAGGACAATCTATAGTTTTGACTTGTGAATCCAAAGGAAAACCACTGTAAGTATTTACCAAGCAATATGTTTTTTGTTATTTTCCTTATTGTGCTTTGATTGCAGACTGACTGCAAAAATCTGCTGTTTTTGTCTTTTCCTGAGTGTAAAGTGATCTCTGGTACAGAAAACCCCTTGAAGCCTGTCTTCATTAAGTGCCTGTGAAAGATTGGTCTTTTGCTTTGTCATCTATTTCAGTTTTGGGGAAGGATTCCAGCAGTGAGATTTTTTTCAGTGAAAGCTGTGCAGGATTAATCGGACACTGTTTAGATCATCGGACTGATAATAGTTGAGATAAAACATCACATGAAAAATTTTCAAATCAACGTGCCTGTGGGAAAATGTACTGAACTTTCTGGCTACTTTGTTTGTCATTTACATGAAAATTGGAAATTTAATGATATATGCAAATTGGCTATCCAGTTCTATCCCAATTTAAAAAATAAAGTGTGCATTAAGAAAACGAATTGTAGACATCTCAATTGTACTTGAAAATTGGTAACTATATCCCTTTCAACATTCTTTTTAACAGCCAACTCTGTCAGTATTGAAATTGCACAGAATCTGCTATTTTTTTTAAAAAAAATCCTAAAATGCTTTCTTTGCGATTACAATAAATCTCTAAGGCTTAACCCCTGATTTAGAAAAGTAAATTCCCGGTTGAAATGTGTTTTGAGTTTAGGCATGAATGAGTAGAACTGAAATGAGATGCCTGGATATACATGTAGGTATTAAAAATATATCTTTCGTGTAGCATGAAAATAATATGCTTTGGAATATATTTGGATATTTCTGGAATCACACTTTGATAATACTTATGTGCAAGATACATGCAAAAAGTCCTTTAATTCTCAAGGCGAATTCTTCCTTGGTATAACTCAATTAACTTTGTGGGTTTACTTAAAATAGGAACTTAGCCTTTGGTGTCTGGGGTCATTTAAGAGAGATTTTTTTAATAATTGTTTTGGGGTATATCTCATTTGTACAAGATATATGTTCAGGTGATCTTTCAGTGATCTTACCTGTCCTTGAATTATAGAAGAAAAAGAAAATATTTTGCCCTTCAGTCTTTAGCAGCTTTGGTGTGCAGCAGATAACTATATATCAGAAATCTTTATTGATAAAAGGAGTCACTTGTTTCACATGCCAGAAGGATAAGGCTCTTTTATTGAAGGAAGCAAATAATCTCCTCACTTTATCAGGAGATTTTCTTCCAGAC
This sequence comes from Terrapene triunguis, assembly GCF_002925995.2. Lineage (NCBI taxonomy): Eukaryota > Metazoa > Chordata > Testudines > Emydidae > Terrapene > Terrapene triunguis. Next base: position 12,848,756 of record NW_020664389.1, read on the forward strand.
TATGACTTTGCAATTACAGTGCCATTATGGATGGCATTTTATGATGGCCATAAAGAATGACATATTTTATCTTGATGCATAAACTATTATACATTTCAAATTCTTTGTATGTTATCAAGGACCTTTAGCAGACTTCAGGTAAATCCAATTTTAGAAAAAATATTGTTATAAATAACTCATTTTTATTTAAATATGCAGGGCTATATGTTCAAAATCTTTGAAACCAAATGGAGTGTTTGCATGAGTGGACTTTGTACTTATGGTGCATTTTCAAGGAAGGCATGAGTGGGACCCCAGTGGATTCAATTGCAAATTTTTGTATGTGGTGGTAGGGATGAATTAGGAGGGTAGCCAAGGAAAAGTCCACACCATGGAATTATCAAAGGAGGGAGCCTGTATTCAAGTGGGCTTTGGGTTACAAATGATTTGTGCTATTAATTGCATCTCTAATTGTCCATGCCACGGAAACTACCAACACCAGCTTCTGCTATGTTGCCTCATTAGATCAGCCATTTTATATGCAGCAGCCAGTGATAAACAGGTAGCCATCTGGGAAAAACCACCTGTAACTACTTGGCATGATAATAGCAGCATCATTGTGGCTACCTTTATACTCAGAACGGGAAAGGAAAGAGGAGAGGTCCATAGAGCCCATCTATGTCACAGGGTTTGTAGCTAATGAATTAGTAAAGGTAAGGGGAGGAAGAGAATGAAGTCCATGAGCCCTGTGCACAGTACAGAGCCCAACCATATCCCCCAGTGGGATTTACAGGCCATAGCTTAGCTTCCTCAATATGCCACAACTTTGTGTGGTAGTTAAAATACTCCACTCTACTTTCTCTGTGGTATCTATTGTACAGTCAGTCATGTAAATCTATTGAGACTAGAGCCAGGGTAGGGCTAGGGCTGCACACAGGGATGCTAACGTGTGGTTGGAGATCATTGTGGGGGAAGGGGTCAAGGAGCAGTGTACATGTGATTACATGCATAACCTTGAGAACTGCTGCAAACTAGCCCCATCCCAAAGGGGGCAGGGAGAATAAGGGCGAAAATGGGGTCATGGCCCTGTCTGTTCGCCCCTCTCATTGACAAGCAATTCTGAGTCAAACTGAGAGGGGTAACACGCTGCACCTTTCCAAACTTGGTAGAGCTGCCACTTGAGAGTATTCTTCCCCAGAGGAATTCTGCCAAAGTCAGCCAGAATTCTTCCAGGGGCTGCTTCCACTGCATTGTGACCTGTCTTCACATCCTGCAATGTGAGCCATGGCTTAAACCCACAATAGGAACCTTTTGTTTTAAACAAGTAAATAAAGCAAAGGAAAGCTTTGGATTTAGACGTGTTTTGTGGCATGGTGAGTGGAGCATTTTGGTACTGTGGGAGAAGCATGTGTCTTTGTTCATTTTATTGCCAATGTGCGACAAGGTCCTGGGGCTCCAATTTAAAAGAAAAGGTTGGAAAATGCTGTCCTAAATGCTATACATATGGATAATATGAAGTTTTCAAATTTCTCTCTCCACTGGTAAAAAGGTTACATCAAAGTAAAGGAAAAGTGTCCAATCTGTGTACCTCAGAGGCTGTTCTAAAACAGATCATGTTGTACATTTAATTCTCTAGGAAAATGTACCTCATTTTCTGCTAAAATGGACAACTTTGAAAAGACAAATGACACTACGCTTCTCTATGTAATGTGTAGTTCAAAATATAGGGGGAGCCAGATGCCTCAATTTTAATTTGCATTTCATTTGAACTAAGGCATGGGAATTACAGAGTATCATTGTATGCTGTATACGGGAGTAAAATAGATGTTTCCACTAACTTCTTAAGCACTTTGGTATTACTCCAATGGGCAAAATTCTGCCCTCATGGAGGATAAATTCATGGAAGATCGGTCCACCTATTAGCCAGGATGGGCAGGAAGAGTGTCCCTATCCTCTGTTTGCCAGAAGCTGGGAATGAGCAACAGGGGATGGATCATTTGGTGATTACCTGTTCTGTTCATTCCCTCTGGGGCACCTGACACTGGCCACTGTTGGAAGACAGGATACTGAGCTAGATGCATCTTTGGTCTGACCCAGTAGGGCCATTCTTATGTTCTCATAAAAATGACCACATCAGAAATATCTCTTTATTTTAAAGAATAGAACAGTATATCTATCAAGATATAGCAGATTTTCCCCTCCAAGCATATACATATTTTCAACATTTTTCTTCAGTCTTCTTTGCCTCTAGACCCAGGCTGGCCTGTAGGAAAATGGAGAGAGATGCTATAATTAAAAATGTGCAATATCAAGTTTTTCCCACAAAATGCAGCTCTTTCAACTCTAAATGAGGCATGCTGCATGATAATCAGATGATATTACAAACCCATTCACCTATGACAATCAATCCCTGGAAAATAATAATGTGCTCTTCATACAACAAGTACAAGAGTTCTTTGTATAGAAGAGTTCTTTGTATTCATTCTGATGGGGGTGGGGAAATAATATACCAGATATGTACAGCTCTGTGCTACTTTCTCCTCATCCTCTGACATTGCTGTGTGTGGTTTTCTCTCCCCACCATCATCAGTAGAAACAAAAGTTATGGTCAGCAGTAGCTTTTGTTTGACAGGAGTCAGAATAGAATTAGTTTGCTTGTTATACCGGTCTTTTTCAGTAGTAGCATCTCTTTTGACTGATGGTGATGTGGCAGACAGGGTTTCTTTTTTCATAGATTCATAGATTCTAGGACTGGAAGGGACCTCGAGAGGTCATCGAGTCCAGTCCCCTGCCCGCATGGCAGGACCATTTTAAGCAAATGCTGGGGTGATGTCTTGTCTCAGGTTGCAGTTGGTTACAGTGTCTGTCTTGTCATTGTGGATCCTACTGTTGATTTGCTTTGAGTGTGAGGACTTCATGGCTATTTTTGAAAAATATTGCTGTATTTTGCAGTTCTGGACTAAAACATTTTGCTAGTTTTTTTGTCTGTTGAATGGCTGTGTAACTTGGACCAAGACCAAGTTAGTGCACTTGATACAACTATTAAAGAATATGCTTCCCTGTTTCTGGAGAGACCATTGTACTTTTTCATCCATACTGAAACTTATCACTTTCCTTTTCAGTCCTCAGAGTTCCTTTTCTCTTCTTCTTGACCCTGGGTGGATTCCCAGGCAGCTAACAGGCTATAGCAATTTTCCACTTTTCAGACTACACCGGCCTAATATATCTAAAGAATCATAATCTTTAAATACATTTGTTTCAAATGTCTCTCTTGCAGGTTAGTGTAATTTTATCTAAATCTGTGTTAGACAATTGTTCAGAGAAGGCTATCTGACTACCCTACAGAAATATTGCACTCAAACAGTCTTCCAGCAGAACTCTTCTGTAATGTCCAATGTAGATTTCCTTCCTATTACATCCAGGCCTATATATCAACAGTAGGGTCCACCAGTATTCCCATATATTAAACAAATATTCATAGTTTGATATTTTTTAAGGTTGGGGGAAAAAGTAAAAGAATTTAAATCAGAATACTGATGAGTTCTATTGTCTGTATTGTCAGAAGATTGAAGAAGCAACATTTTGCTTGTTACCCCAAGTTATACCTTCTAGTCACCATTTTGTCTTTCAGTACAATAGGTTCTGATGGCTAAAGACTGACATAAAGCTGAATTCAAAATTGCACCCGACTGTATATCAAGCGTTTGAGAATAAAGTGCATTATAATGCAAAAAGATAAATATTTAGTATTCTTAGCCAGCACTTTCACCAAGGAGTGCATGAAATGTGTTTTCTAATTAGGTGAGGGCAAAGTCTCAGCATAGATTTGAAATAAATCTCAAAAATTAATACATTAATAATTATTTAGTAATGGTTATTATTTAGGGCTGTATCTTGCTAACAGGTGTGCAAAGGACAAAGAAGGTGTTGAAAGTCTTAACACCATGGAAGCAGCAGAGAAGAATCTTTCCACAGAGCTTAAGAGAGCACTAATATAGTAATGATATCGCTCCCATTGACTTCAGGGGAGCCATACACCTAGGTCCCCAAAAGGCTGTTTCAGGGCATATTTAACCACCCTTTGCCAGCCAGCATATGGGCGGTGGTGATCACCAGGATTAGCTGGCAGCAGGCGAACACTGTTCAGGCCAAGAGGAACAGGAAAGTGTGCTCCCTGACCTGTTGTGAGGACTCCTGCAATGGCTAACAGATGTCTGTAGCAGAGGACATACTAGGCACTGTCTCTGCCCTAGCCAGAGTAGAGTTTAGCTCTTAACCTTTATGGAAATGCAAATTGAAAGGAAATTGGGGAATGTTTTTTTCTGACAAGAATAGATAAATCTCTATACTCCTTATGAAGCTGATGTGGACTGAAGTTTAAAAATCTATCTGAGCAATAATGATTTTGATATAGAATTCAAGACTGAAAAGCCATAGAATCTTTGTTTCAGAAGAAGCCCTATATACAGTCCCTTATGTAACACTATAGCATCATTCATCAAACGATCTGAAATGGTGGGGAGAGAGCAGAATCAGTGAGGCACACTATTGTTGTAAATGCCCAATAATACAAAATACAGCTGTGACAGATATGGCAATTTCCTTAAAGATCCTTGAAAGACCTTATTATATTAAGTTTTTATGTACTATTGTGGACTGAGATTGCATGTAACCTGTCTAAGTGGGGAGATGAGACAGATGTGAGATCTGGGGGTTCAAAAGTATACATGGGAAATGTGCCATATACATTTTAGACTTTGGGGGCAATAAGTGTTTAGTGGCGTTCCTAGGGAGAGGTTAATGCACATTCCTGAAGTGGGTTATGCAAAAATCCAGTCTTTTGAAGCTATGTCCTGAGCAGTGGGTCATTGTCTGCTGATTACCTGTTACAGAGGCCAAAATCAAAGGTCTGAATTGTATGAAAAAATGGCTCTTCTGCCCAGTCTCTGTTCTGGTTCTAAAACTGATACGAATTTGTAACCATGGGGAAAACCCAGCTGTGGGTTTTGAAGAACTAAAATGTACCAGAACCCTAGGTTGGAGTTGGGGGTGACCTCTGGTAAGCTTTTTAGTATGTGTTTAGGTTCTTTTATTGGTTTAATACGTTTGCGTTTATCTTAAAAATAAATGTGCTTGCTTAGAAGGAGTTATGTGGTAGCTTATAACTTTAGGCTATACACTGATCATACCTCTTGGAGAGAAAGCAAAGAGCAGGCGCTGGCCTTTTAGGCAGTCTGGCTTGCTGGGGATTTTTCAATGTAAGGCAGGGAGTTGAACAGCAGTGGTGCAAGTAGGACAGCATGGTCAAGTATGCTGTACCATTAACATATTTATTGCCAGTATGCCATGCTATAAAGACATAGGAGCAGAACGTGGGCTGCCGGGTGGCCCCATGCTGGCAGCTCCTCCGGTGCGGCTGTACTGTCCCCAGCCCCGCCGCCAGCCCTTCCACACAGCTGTGTCTTCTGTTTGAGGTCTGTACAGCACTGCTAGAAGATAGGGCTGGGGAAGGTACAGCCGCGTCGGACGAGCTGCTGCCGTGGGGACTCCTGGTAGCCCCACATTCTGCTCCTTTCACCGCTGTGGTTCCGGAGAGCTCTGCGGTTCAGAAATCTGTATCTGGCACAGTGAGAAGATAGAGGTCCCGTCCCCGCCCCCCTCCCCGTAACGTGGGATAGGAGGGGACAGGCAGAGCGCAGGGGTCCTGGGCTGGGGGTGGGATGGAGTGGAGTGGAGTCATGTGTGGGGGTCACATGAAGAGGTTGTGTGCCCCCCACCTTTAGCTGGTGCTTCCCCTTTGTGTCCCTCCCATGAGTTGCCTATGCGCTGCGTACCGGTAAGAAATAAATTCTACTTGAACCACTGCTGGACAGCCTTAATATCCCCAGTCATGAGGAAGAGAGATGTGGATCTCTACCCTGGAGAGGTGATGGCTGAGGAACCTTTAAGTGGATGCACTCGGGGGACCACAGAGGCAGGAAATACAGGGGCAGTTTCCCTGAAACTGATAGCAGCCATGTCAGCAACAGGGTAATAAAAGTTTGTCGAATCTTAATAAACAGGGGAGACCACATAACCAAATGAACTTGCTTTGTATCGGGGGAAAAAAACATGTATAAGCTATGTTTTATGGTATTAGCAAAATGTATTAGATTAATAGAAAGTTGAAGACGAAGACAGGCCTTTCTATTTTAATACTTATTTCTGGAAGACATGCTGAAATGAGACATACACTCTGATTCCTTTGGAATGGCTGATGCAAAGAAACTTTAAGATTTATTGCAATAATAATGTGAGTGGATATACTATATCCCCTAGTGGGCCCAGTGTGGTTGGGTGTGTGACCTGGGAAGGACACCACAGGGTTGCCAGCTCAGGAAGGAAAAGTACATGAACATAGCTAAGAGTCACGTGGGGCTCATTAGCCTGCAAACCAGGGCCGGCTCCAGGGTTTTGGCCGTCCCAAGCAGCCAAAAAGAAAAAAAAAAGAAAAAAAAAAAAAGCCGCGATCACGATCCGCGGCAGCAATTCGGCGGAAGGTCCTTTGCTCCGAGCAGGAGTGAGGGACCGTCTGCCGAATTGCCGCCGAATAGCTGGACCTGCCGCCCCTCTCCGGAGTGGCCGCCCCAAGCACCTGCTTGCCAAGCTGGTGCCTGGAGCCGGCCCTGCTGCAAACAACCCAGCCTGGAGTGGATATAAGATTCAGCAAGGGACTTGCTGGAAGTGACTGGATTCCTTTGCACCGGCAGATATGATTGTAGCCAAGCAGTCAAGCTAGGAGAAGTTAGTTGCTTTTGAAGACCGGACTCTGCTGAAAACAATTGAGAGGGTTGTTTGTTTTGTTTAGCCCCTAAGGATAAGTTTGGAACTTCCATTTCCTCTTTCTGAGGAAATAAGAAATTAAAGATGTGCATGTTTTCCCATGTGAGGAGAAGGGGCACCATAAACAGCTGTTTAGTTTAAAGTTTTGAGACAGGACTTTGGGTTTTCTGTTTATCCCTTTGTGAAGAAAGGAGTGATAGAATTCTGTTTTCAGTGTCTTGAGGAAGAAACAGACTTAGTTTGTTCTGATGCTTTGCCAGCCTGATCCCTCTCTTTTGTAGAAATGAAGGCATTGAAGACTGAGTTTAATTTGGCAGGGCTCCTGAAGATTTAACCCTGACCCTGAAGAAAGGTTTAGCTGGACTTCTTAAAGGGTCAGAAATCCAGGTGAGGAAGGAAATAATTTTGTAAGTTAGACAGTAAGGAGATTGTAGTAATGCTTGTTTCACAAACTGTCTTTTGTCTTGGTCCCCAGAGTGGAATTCACGGCCATAGGATAGGCAGGAGCAACCTTTTTCCCTCAGCATTGTTATTCCTTCAGAAACAACTTTTTTCAAACTGAAGAAACTCAGAGCCTCAGATTAGGTGTTCTGGGGTAGCAGTTGAATTTTTCCCATTTCCCCTCCCCCTTTCTTTGTAAAGCGATACATGTCTGGGAGAGATTTGCCTGCTATTCCAGGAAGGATTGAAGACTGTTTGTGCACAAAAGCTAGAATCAAACTTTCAAAAAGGATCCCTGCCTCATTCAGTGAATGAGTAGTTATTCAGTATTTCTCTTTATCCTGCACAATCAATGTATGGCCCCAGGCCTTATTTACTGGACACCATCCAAACCCTGCACTGACTGTATCCCCCAGTGGCCCAATATGGTTGTGTGTGGCACCTGGGAAGGACACCACAGGGCTGCAAGCTCAGGAAGGAAAAGTACATGAACATAGCTAAGAGTCACCCGGGGCTCATTAGCCTGCAAACAACCCAGCTTGGAGTGGATATAAAATTCAGCAAGGAAGTGCATATGCTAGAAGTGACAAGACTGTAGAAAGGATTCCTTTACACCAGCAAATATGACTGATTTCCTCCTGGGTGGGTCAATGGTGCTCTCATCATAGTGTCCATCCATCATACATTAATGAATTTATCTTCCCAACATATCAGAGATTAGGTGGTACCAGTAGCTGAAAGCCCATACTGTCATAAGGGTGTAATTCGTAAAGTCATATGTGTAGAAAGGCCAAAAATGCCTGAGAACTTAAAAATTGGGTAGTAACAGGCCATGAATCCCGGTGATGATTACACTTTGTGCTATTCTGAACAAAAAAAGTTCTCAGCCATGCTTATAGCTGTTTCCATCATTTCACACTGACTCAACAGACATGCTAGTGTAACCCATGCCAGCTTGGTATGGCACTCTGTTCCCCTCTAGTAGCACCTAATAGACCAGCCAGAGGTTGATGAACCTACCACAGCCTTGGCTAAAAGAAGGTCTTTTAGCTCAGGAGTTACCAAACTGGTTTGTGTACCGTGAGGGTATGCGAGACATCTCGGGGGGGAGGGAGGTTCAGTTCGGGCTTCACAGGTTCAGTTGCCCAGCAACTGTCCAATCTAACTGAGCTCAGAATTTAGTCCAGGTTTGTGTTTTTATTTTTGGTTGTATATGTTGCACTATAACTATATCTGCACGTAACAGTGTACACAAAGTATCAGTGATGAGAAGGGTAGGGGGATGCAGGCAGCTATTGTCTGCTATTCCAGGAAGGATTGAAGACTGTTTGTGCACAAAAGCTAGAATCAAACTTTCAAAAAGGATCCCTGCCTCATTCAGTGAATGAGTAGTTATTCAGTATTTCTCTTTATCCTGATCAGGAAGGGGGTAAGAAAAGTTTGGGAACCTCTATTTTAGTTCATGTAGTAGACAGTAGAGGCTCATGCATTGAGCTTCAGAGGTCACAGGTTTGATCACAGCTGCCAATGACAGGAATCTGTTGGCATTACACTAGGCTTCAGTGTGACACACAGAGTGACAATCCTGGAATCTTATTATATAGTTAATCATACATTTAGGGTAGTTTCTGTGTCTTCATGTGTGTTTGTAATGCATGTAGAAGGAGCCACAATACAGATTGGGCCCTTTGGCCGCTACTGCAATATAAATGCATTATATGGAAAATTGGATGGGTTTTTATCCATATCCTGGTTGAAATATTGCTCCAGTAAAAACAAATGTGGTACCAAGATTTTTTTCCTCCACAGCCTTACTTGTAGCTGTCTCATAAGAGAATCTAAATAATAATCCTAAATTTGCCAATATTTCCAAGTTTGCCTGGAAAGAAGCCACCTTAAATTGGAAGAAAAATCCTAATTGAAAGAAAAGAGGGGTGAGTCTTGGATTTTTTTAACCTTTTGTCTACTTTCAATTAAGAGCTGAGGTGGATGCATTTAAACTTTGAAATCAGCTGTGGATTGAAACAGAACAAAATATATGCCCAGAAGACACATTTGAACATCGGTTATGACATAAAATGTGGAGAGGTCTAAGCAGGTATATAATAATCAAATAACTTGTTTTGCAAACATGGGATTTTTTGCTCACTTCACCATATGTTGTCCCACAATAAGTTCCCTTTATACATTTCAACCTTATGGACAGATTAATAAAATTCATGAAATCCAATAAAGACAAGTGCAAAATACTTCACTCAGGAAAAATCTAATGCACAGCTACAAAATGGGTAATAACGGGCTAGGTGGTAGTACTGCTGAAAAGTTTCTGGAGGTTATAGTGGATCACATATTGACTATGAGTGAAAAGGGCTAATATCCTTCTCGGGTGTATTAACAGGAATGTCATATGTAAAATACAGGCGGTAATTGTCCCTCTCTACTCAGCACTAGTGTGGCCTTGGCTGGAGTACTGAGTTCAATCCTCGACACCACACTTTAGGAGAGATGTGGACAAATTGAGTCCAGAGGAAAACAACACAAATCATAAAAGGTTTAGAAAACCAGACCTGCAAGGAAAGGTTTAAAAAAAAAACAGTCCTGAGAAAAGGAGACTAAGGGAGGACCTGATAACATTCTTCAGATATGTTAAGCATTGTTATAAAGAGAATGGTGATCAATTGTTCTCCAAGTCCACCTTAGGATAGGACAAGAAGATAATGGGTTTAATCTGCAGCAAGGGAGGTTGAGGTTAGATATTAGGAAAAAACTGTCCAATGGCAAGTGTAATTAAGCGCTTGAATAGGCGTCCAAGAGAAGTTGTGGAAACCCATCACTTGAGGTTTTCAAGAGCAGGTTGGACAAACACCTATCAGGGATGGTCTAAGTTTCCTTTGTCCTGCCTCAGTGCAGGGGGCTGGACTTGATCACTTCTCAAGGTCCCCTCGAGCCCTATGTTTCTGATTCTCTAACCACACAACTTCACAGTTCAATCACATATTTAGCCTTTTCAACCACACACACAGCACCATGTCCATGTAAATAAAAAAGAAAACCCTTCCATAACTGCCCACTGCACTATAATTTTCCCCCTGGGAGAGGTTGGAAGAGAGAATGAACTACTGGAAGGCACCCTAATACTACAAGTATGAGGGCAGTATTAGAGTCTATGTAAAACAGACGTATTCTAAGTGCTTTTTTAACTATTATTTTCAAGGAGCCGCATTTTAATGATCTGTACTACCTTTATTTATAGTGTATGCTTCATCATTTTCAACTAAATGTTCTTATGGAACTTATGGAAGTCTCACCTGAACATGCAGAACCAAGATTATGACTCTTATGAGGAAATAGGCTGGGTGAACCTTTCCTGATAGACAATTGATCTTTGTAATAAAACACCAATTATGTTGAAGGATCATGTAAGTGTTCAGTTTGTAACCTTACGCACCAATATTACAGTGACTTTAAGATTCCAGTATGGGAATATATTAGTATATACATAGATCAATATATTAAAACAAAAGTAACATTTCTACTGAGGTATAAACCTGTATTTTAACATATTACATTTCAAATTGTGGTTATTTTTGCTATCTGTGAGTCTGCATCTTCATTTTACAATTGGGAATTTTTTATTTGTGTAATTATTAACAGTGTAGGGAAATTGATGCAATAAAAGTATGGCATGCAAGATGAAACAGATGGGAGCATTAGTGCCCATTTAAATATTACGCTTTACAATAAAATCTACTGCAGTTCTTGAGAACTTCCCCTCTCATGTTCTGCGGTGTTTACTCATACAATGGTGCAGAAATTACAGTGTGAAAAACAACTAAATGCAGCATTTTTAGTGCTCATTAAATCCCTTTTTATTGTGTATGCCTTTTAAAATAATTCTCCTCTTTGCTCCTGGCTGGTATGCCTGGCAAAAAAGAAGCTGACAGAGATTGTCTGCAGCTTTAAACAGACTTAAAAAAAATCAATAGAAAAGAATAATATAGAAAAATGTAAAATATTGAGACACATTCTAACTTTAGGCTGCATTCAAGTTGGAGTATGTGAAACAAAGTATAGTCAGTATTTAGGGGGGCAGGCAATCTTTTAGATGTAATTTTTATTAAGAATATTTCAAATCCATTATCATTACAGTTACAATTACTGTCTTAAATCAGAAGTTAATAGCATAACCTAAAAACATAATCTAAGCAAACATATCTGTTCATAGAAATCTGTTGGTGTATATCATACCATTCTGCAGAAACACCTGCATCCTTGACATTGCAGAATTTTAGCCTCCTTATGCAGTATAGGGGGATAAAGTATATCCTCTGTACAGTGAACTTAGTCTGACCCACCTAACTCGCAGATTTGGAGCACTGTGAATTTGGACAGACCATTAAAGATTGTATTCCCCATCTCTCCTCCAGCCTTCATGGCAGCACAGTTTCCCCGGAAACTGCAAATGCTACAGAGTACCAGTGATGGATGCAGTCTTTCTATATGGATGAAAACATGCATCAAAAGGAAAATACAAAGATGGAAGGATAGAGCAAAAAGATTAGGATTCTTTAACATGTTTAGTATGTTTATAGCACTTCTGTACTCCTCTTCAATGCAAGAAAAGTCCCATTCATTCAAATTCATGTGCCTGCATTTTTTAAAATGTATCTTCAAATGTTACAGAAACACTGTTTCAGAGTGCAAGACACTCTGCGTTAAAGAATTCTTTACAATGTTATTGGCAATATTCTTATCCCTTTCCCTGTGAAACCAGGAGCCTTTGACCTAGTCTGTGCTGGCAGTGGCATGTGGTGTATGTGTAGCTACTTTGTGGCAATGAAAGGTAGGCTGTGTGCACACTCACTGTGCTGTGTAGCTATGCGTGACAGTGAAAGACTCCAACAAAAGGCCTCCCTGCTGCCTCCCCCCTGCTGGAGCCTTTCTCTGCTGCTGGAGTCCTTCACTGCAGTGAGGAAAGGCTCCATCAGTAGGGACGCAGCGGGGCATTACATGGCTAAAAATAGCAGCATAAACATGTGAGATACTGCTAGGGCATGTAGAGAGGCCTGGAGGGTATATGCCCTAGGGTTCTGGCATGTAGGGCACTGTACTCTTCTTGCCTAATCAGTGCCTCACTGTCTATAATGCTATTTATATTCATGCTAGCTGGGCATGCAGTGTCTGTACTCTGTACGCTGGTGTAAGTATAGACCTACCCTTAGTTACCATAGGCAATATTGTTCCTTCTTACAGGAAAACCTAAGGAAGGGGATTTAAGAGGCAATGAAGGCCCACCCACAAACCCAAAGGTATCTGTAGCTGCTCACTGCCCTTCTTCAGTTCTCCCATCCCTGCAGATACTGCCAGAGACACCTCTGGACACAGCAATTTAACCAGATCACTTAAAAATGCCATTACACTTCATAAAAACATAAGAACAGCCATACTGGGTCAGACCAGTGGTCCATCTGGCCCAGTATCCTGTCTTCTGACAGTGGCCATTTGCAGATGCTTCAGAGGGAATGAACAGAAAAGGGCAATTTATCAAGTGAGCCATCCCCTGTCATCCAGTCCCAGCTTCTGACAGACAGAGGTTTAGGAACACCCAGAGCATAGGATTGTGTTCCTGACCATCTTGGCTAATAGCAATTGAGGGACCTAACATCCATGAACTTGTCTAATTCTTTTTTGAACACTGTTATACTTTTCACCTTCATGACCTCTCTGGAAATAAGTTCCACAGGTTGACCGTGCATTGTGTGAAGAAGTACTTCCTTACTTTGTTTTAAATCTTCGGCCTATTCATTTCATCACATAACTCCTGGTTTTTGTGTTGTGTGAAAGGGGTAAACAACATTTCCTTATTCACTGTCTCTATATTATTCATGCTTTTATGGACCTTAATCTTTGCATCGGTCTTAACAGCTGAGGATGTGAGGGAGATTCCCAACCCTGAGCCATTCTTTTTAGGTAACAAATCTGAGGAACTGTCCCAGATTGAGATGTCATTAGAGGAGGTTTTAGAAAAAAATGATTAATTAAATAGTAATAAGTCACCAGGACTAGATGGTATTCACCCAAGAGTTCTGAAGGAACTCAAATGTGAAATTGTAGAACTACTAACTGTGGTTTGTAACCTATCATTTAAATCAGCTTCTGTACCAAATGACTGGAGGATAGCTAATGTGACACAATTTGTTAAAAAGGTCTCCAGAGGTGATCCTGGCAATTATAGGCTGGTAAGCTGTACTTCAGTACTGGGCAAACATTGCAGAGTTTTAGCCTCCTTATGCAGTATAGGGGGATAAAGTATGTCCTCTGTACAGTGAACTTAGTCTGAACCAACTGGTTGAAACTATAGTAAAGATCAGAATTGTCAGACACATAGATTAACATAATTTGTTGTAGAAGAGTTAACATGGTTTTTGTAAAGGGAAATCATGCCTCACGAATCCACTAGAATTCTTTGAGGGGGTCAACAAGCATATGGATAGGAAGGGATGGTGTCCCTCTGTTTGTCAGAAGCTGGGAATGGGTATCAGGGGATGGATCACTTGATGATTACCTGTTCTGTTCATTCCCTCTGGGGCACCTGGCATTGGCCACTGTTGGAAGACAGGATGTTGGGCTAGATGGACGTTTGCTCTCACCCAGTGTGGCTGTTCTTATGTTTGCTATAGTATCCCTACTTAGTCATCTTTTTTCTAAATTGAACAGTCCCAATCTTTTCAATCTCTCTTTATATGGAAGCTGTTCCATACCCCTAATCATTTTTGTTGCTCTTCTCTGTACCCTTTCCAATTCTAATATATCTTTTTTTAAAAATAGGGTAACCAGAAGTGTATGCAATATTTAAGATGTGGGCGTACCATGATTTATATATTGGCATTACAATATTTTCTGTCTTATTATCTAACCTTCTGTTAGCTTTTTTGACTGCTGGTGCACACCGAGCAGATGTTTTCAGAGAGCTATCCACAATGACTCCAAGATCTCTTTCTTGAGTGATAATTGTGAATGTAGACCCCATCTTTTTGCATGTATTTTTGGGATTATGTTTTCCAATATGCATTATTTTGCATTTATCAACACTGAATTGTATCTGCCATTTTGTTGCCCAGTCACCCAATTTTGTGAGATCCCTTTGTAAGTCTGTTCAGTCAAAGCTTTGGACTTAACTATTTTGAGTAATTTTCTATTACTTTACTTTTATAAACTTTGCCACCTCATTGTTTACTTTGTTTTACAAATCATTTATGAATATGTTAAGCTGCACTGGTCCCTGTACAGATCGCTGGGGGACCCTGCTATTTAACTTTCCCAAATGTGAAAACTGAATTAGCTGTTACCACTCTAGAAAGAGATCATTTATTCCTATTCTTTGTTTCCTATCTTTTAACCCATTACTGATCCATGAGAGGACCATCCTTCTTACCAATGGCTGCTTACTTTGCTTAAGAGCCTTTGGTGAGGCACTTTGTCAAAAGCTTTCTGAAAGTCCTAGTACATTATAGCTACTGCCAGATCAACTGGATCTCCTCCTTTGAGAACATAACTGATTTTTTAGAGAAAGAAAATGCAGTAGATCTAATCTACCTGGATTTCATTAAGGCATTTGATACAGTTCCACATGGGAAATTATTAGTTAAATTGGAGAAGATGGGTATTAATATGAGAATTGAAAAGTGAATAAGGAACTGGTTAAAGAGGAGGCTACACTGGGTCATACTGAAAGATGAACTGTCAGGCTGGAGGGAGGTTACTAGTGAAGATCCTCAGAGATCAATCCTGGGTCCAATCTTATTTAATATTTTTACTACTGACCTTGGCACAAAAAGTGAGAATGTGCTAATAAAATTTCTGGATGATACAAAGTTGGGAGGTATTGCTAATACAGAAGAGGACTAGGATATTGTACAAGAAGATCTGGATGACCTTGTAAACTGGAATAATAGAAATGGGATGAAATTTAATAGGGGAAAGTCTAAGATCAAGCATTTAGGGACTAACAACAAGAATTCTTGCTATAAACTGGGGACTTATTAGTTGGAAGTGACAGTGGAGGAGAAAGATTTGAGTGTATTGGTTGATCACAGGATGACTATGAGCCCCCAGTGTGATGCGACCCTGAAAAAGACTAATGCAGTCCTAGGATGCATCAGGCGAGGTATTTGCAGCAGAGACAGGGAAGTGTTAGTACCATTATACAAGGCACTGATGAGACCTCATCTGGAATACTGTGTGCAATTCTGTTCTCCTGTGTTTAAGAAAGATGGATTCAAATTGGCACAGACGCAGAGAAGGGCTACCAGGATGATCAGAGGAATGGAAAACCTATCTTATGAGAGGAGACTCAAAGAGCTTGGCTGTTTTAGCCTAACCAAAAGAAGGCTGAGGGGAGATATGATTACTCTCTATAAATACCAGGGAGGAATCAGAGGGATAAATACCAGGGAGGGAGAGGAGTTATTTAAGTTAAGCACCAATGTGGGCACAAGAATAAATTGATATAAACTGACCATCAACAAGGTTAGGCTTGAAATTAGATGCAGGTTTCTAACCATCAGAGGAGTGAAGTTTTAGAACAACCTTCCAAGGGGAGAAGTGGGGGCAAATAATCTAATTGTCTTCAAGACTGAGCTTGATAAGTTTATGGAGAGGATGGTATGATGGGACTGCCTACAATGGCATGTGGCCCATCAGCGACTGCCAGTAGCAAAAATCCCCAATGGCCAGAGATGGGACACTAGATAGGGAGGGCTCTGAGTTACTACAGAGAATTCTTTCCCAGGTAACTGCCTGGTGGGACTTGCCCACATGCTCAGGGTCTACCTGATCGCCATATTTGGGATCAGGAAGCAATTTTCCCCTGGGTCAGATTGGCAGAGACTCTGGTGAGTTTCACTTTCCTCTGCAGCATGGGGCATGCCACTTGCAGGTTTAAACTAGCGTAAATGGTGAATTCTCTGAAACTTGAAGTCTTTAAATCATGATTTGAGTACTTCAGTAGCTCAGCCAGAGCTTATGGGTCTATTACAGGAGTGAGTGGGTGAGGTTCTGTGGCCTGCAATGTGCAGGTCAGATTTGGTGATCACAATGCTCCCTTCTGACCCTAAAGTCTTTGAGATCTGAGTCACTGGCTCATCCATGTCCACATGCTTGTTGACCCCTTCAGAGAATTCTACAACATTGATGCAGCTTGCGTTCCATTTACCAAAGCCATGTTGACACTTCCCAAACATATTGTGTTCATCTGTGTCTGATAATTCTGTTCTTTACTATAGTTTTAACCAATTTGCCTGAAACCGAAGTTAGGCTTAGTGGTCTGTTATTGCCAGGATTTCCTCTGGAGCCTTTTTTAAAAGTCAGCATTCCATTAACTATCCTCCACTCATCTAGTACAGAGGCTGATTTAAGCAATAGGTTCCATACCACAGTTCGTAGTTCTGCAATTTCATATTTGAGTTCCTTCAGAACTCTTGGGTGAATACCATCTGGTCCTGGTGACTTATTACTGTTTAATTGACCAATTTGTTACAAAACCTCCTCAACTGACACCTCAATCTGGGACAGTTCCTCAGATTTGTCACCTGCAAATCATGGTTCAGGTGTGGGAATCTCCCTCACATCATCTGCAGTGAATACCAATGCAATAATCCATTTAGCTTCTCCTCAGTGGCCTTGTCTTTCTTGTCATTAAGGAGCTATCTGATGAAAGAGGGTCTTTCTCCTATCTGCTACAACTCCCAAATTTTGTGATAAAAGACGTTCTTCAATAAAATCAGAGTCAAGTAGTGCATACCCAGGTTAATCAGTTATTACTGAAGACTTGTATAGGCCTACTTGCCATTTGAATTGCAGTTGTAGTACTTTTATCACTTCTCCCGGTGCCATCATTACATCTAGAATGAATAAGGCCTTTAGTTTAATGAAGTTCCTTCCCGTTGACAGTTTATTACATCAATAACCAAATTATTTTAAACAGAATTTGAATGAGTCGATAAAATCTGATTCAGATTTTCAAATTTGTTACTTAATGGAAAAAGTAGGATTTAATCAACCAGTCTACATGTTCTTCATTGATTACTGTGCCACAAAGCTTTTGACCCTATCACACAGGTACAGTCTGTGATGCTTGACAAAGATTTCTCAGCTTATGATAGTAACTGAATTACTTCAGTAACTGCGTTTAAAAGCATAGCTATTCAAACTGGAAAAAGAACACCACACTCATTTCTTATCAGTGTCCTAATACCGCACCATGTTTTTCCTAAACTTTATTTTTGTTTGTATATAAAATACAAACACACAAAGAAACTAAACATATGTAAATACATGCACAAGATAGAAATAGCATTTAAATAATTAATGTTCTTATTTATAAAACTTGGAAAAACAAAAGCAAACAAAGAAAACCCTGAACTTGTAGAGGTCATGCAGGACATCAATTATTAAAATGACTAAAAAGATAACTGTGAGAACATAATTTTATGATTACTGGCGATTAATATATACTAAGCTGCAAAAGTATGAAACAGCTTTATGTGTGACCAGACATCCTCATGTTTTTTCCAAGCATTTCTATTACACAGTGTCTTTTCCCACTCCCCCCATTATTGCAGTAGTAGAGAGCTCAATAAGCCAGTTTGTGTATGAGAGAGGAATTGCAGATTTTTATTTTCTCAATATAACTCTTTTGGCCAGTAAAATAGTTACTGCAGTCCATTTCTTAATTTCAACTGGTAATACCACATTATCCAGCACTCCTGAAATCTAGACGCGTGGAGAAGGAAAGATAATGACACTTAACATTTTTCTGAGGGCACTGAGTATGATGTTCCAAAACACATGCTTTTTTTGACAGATGCAGAAGGTGTGAGAGAGGTTGGCATGGGGCTCTTTGCATTTCCACATTTTTTCACTTGATTTTTCACTAGATTCTTGCCATTCTAGCCTTAAACATTGACTGTACCACACCTTCAAGCGGGGGGGTAGGGGGGGGGAAGGGGGATGATTTGTCTGGCTGGCCAAATGAAGGGAACAGTGCTTTATGGATGCGGGAGGTGGGGGAGAGAGGAAAACCTCAGCAAAAGAGGATAAGGGGCCAGTGTGGCGATGCTGACTCATCCCCTGGGAATCGGATGGGCAGAAGTGTTTAAATGGGGCAGCCATGTGTGTGAAGCCCCTTTTACACAGAGCAGGCTGAGGCAGCACCCACCCTCCTTCCCCTTTAGGTGGTGAAATACAAGGTTTGGTCAAAACCTGCTGTGGGCATTGCGCTAGCTGTCCCTTTTTTAGGGGGGCTGGGAAGGAATTTTTCCCTTACTACCAGATTGATCTAGGTGGAGTTGGGATTTTTTGCCTTCACCACAGTGGATTCAGGAAAGGCTTTGTTCATGCATGGCATGAAGGACGGTAGGCTATAGGTCGCAACTCATTATGTAAGTGTGGGGCGGATGTCCAGTGCAGGTACTCCATAGGGAAGGCATCCACTGACTACATAAATGGCTTGGAAAAAGACTTTAAAAGGAGGTCCCAGCACCGGCCACCCAGCCCCAGCCAGCCAGGACTATGGAAGAATGTGCCGGGAACCTGGAAGGAACTGCAGGAAGGGGCTTAGGGGTGGAGGGTGGGCAGGGTGCAGCATGTCCCTGTGGCCCGCGCCACTTCCCGCAGCTCCCATTGGCCAGGAACGGCAAACCGCGGCCACTGGGAGCTGCAGGCAGCTGTGCCTGCGGATGGTCAGTGTAAACAAACTATCTCGCGGCCTGCCAGCGGATTACCTTGACGGGCCGTAGATTGCCCACCACTGTTCTAGAAGAATCACAAGGATAAAAAACGTGAAGTATTTTTCACATTAAGCCAGTTACCCTCCTGATTTCCGTTGCGATAGCAAGGTTAAGTCGCCGCCCCCCGCCCCCACCATTTTTCTTTGCAACTGAGATTGAGAGGGTAATGCAAAGCATTAAGCCACCAATAAGTAATTCCTATAAAGTGACTTTTGTTTCCATATTTCTTAACATGTTCTTCTAGAGATGATAGAGTTGAAACAGACCAATTGTCCTCTATCCCTGCTTGAATCCTTGAGCGTAGCCACTGAAAGAAGGAACTGTGAGATAGTGGTAGCTGATTTTTGTTATACATGTAATCGAAGGAAGACAGTCTATCATCTTGTATTATATCTTTAATTTTTGTTAATCCTTTTTCTATCCAAATTGTCTTAAGCATGGAGTTGGCCTTGATCCTGAGTCATGAGTTATCCCATAGTGGTATGAGAAGAAATTAATAAGACTGGATGCTCTCATCATCTTAATGTGTTGCAGAATGCCCCAGGTAGATGCAAAGACTGGATTTTTCCTTAAGGGCGTGGAAAGCCTCTTAAGGTATATAAAAGAAGAGAGGGAACCCATGGCATAGCTAAGCTTTTTTCAAACTCAAACCACACTGGCGTATACACCATATTTTAAAGTTGATGAAAGACAGAGATGTGTATTATGAACAGTAAGTTGATGAAAGACAGAGATGTGTATTATGAACAGTAAGCCGAAATGAAAGTGCCATGTGGTGAAATGGGAGAAAAAGGCCGTTGTAAAAAAGAGAGAGGAGGATCACAAAATAACTAAGTTTTAATTAGTATCTTTTATGCCCTAGTTCAGCAAGGTAATTAATCACCTGTCTAACTTAAAACATGTGAGTTGTACTATTCACTTAATAGGACTACTCCTTTGCTTAAAGTGAGGCATACGCTTCAGTGCCTTCCTGAATTGGGGATCTCTGACTGTGAGTTCTAAAAGACAGGAATTTTCTTCATTTTGGTGTACCATGCAGGGCAAAGCAGCTTGTAAGTGCTAAACCAATAAGTAAACTCTAAATCCTTAGCATCCCATAAGCATGAGCTAGACAAGTGAACATTGCTTAGTGATTCTCACTGTGTGAGCGAATATTCCATAAATAAATAGACACATCTAAAAAAAAATCATGCATTTCAGCTATTCAAATTGATTCCAGACTTTTGCGAAGAAACACATCTCCATGGCTACACAACTCATGACTGAAACCCACTTTCACCACAGAATTTGGGTTCAGAATAGTAACTTCATTTAAAAAAATAATTACGTGTATAGCACTGATTATGTATGCAGTTTAACCTTATGCATTTGGGCTTCTAACAATAATAAAAAGGGAATGCCTATTCAGAGTTCCTCTTCCCTAGTTAACAGACTGCTTCCTCCTGTCTCTGATGCTGCAATGGGTTTAGAACGGGGTGGGCAAACTTTTTGGCCCGAGGGCCACATCTGGGTGGGGAAATTGCACGCAGGGCCATGAATGTAGGGCTGGAGCAGGGGGTTGGGGTGCGGGAAGGAGTGTGGGCTGCAGGAGGGGTGCGGGGTGTGGCAAGGGGTTCAGGGCAGGGGGTTGGGGTGCAGGAGGGGTTCGGGGTGTGGGCACCGGCCCGGTGCCGCCGCTTACCTGGAGTGGCTCCAGGGTGGCAGTGGTGCGCAGTGGGGCTAAGACTGGCTCCCTGCCCTGGCCCTGTGCCGCGCCACTCCCAGAAGCGGCCAGCACCACATCCCTGTGACCCCTGGGGGAGGTGGGGGCAGAGGGCTCCGTGCACTGCCCTCGCCTGCGGGTACCTTACCCGAAGCTCCCATTGACTGCAGTTCCCCATTCCCGGCCAATGGGAGCTTCTGGTGTGGAACCTACAGGTGAGGGCAGCGCACGGAGCTCTCTGCCCCCCGTCCCCCAGGGGTCGTAGAGATGTGGTGCCGGCCACTTCTGGGAGTGGCACGGGGCCTGCAGCGCCATGGGGGTGGCAATTCCGTGGGCCGGATCCAAAGCCCTGATAGGCTGGATCCGGCCCGTGGTCCGTAGTTTGCCCACCTGACAGAATCTGGTCTGTCAGCAATGCAAAACCAGAGGGGAGTTCACTTGGAATGGAGAGCAGAAGAAGAGAGTCAGTTCAGATGAGGAAGGGAAAGTGTAAGAGGGTGTATGCAGAAAGGAGAGCTAGAACAGAGAGAGGAACTAGAGAAGTATCAGCATAGGAGACAAAGGTCAGCCCAAGACTGGAATGAACCTCCACAGGAAGGAGGGACCGTGACAAAACTCACCACCTTCTGCTCCAGAGGCAAGGCTGATTTCTTTAAACTTACTTTCTGTAACATAAGCATACAGCACCGTGTGTTTGGGTGTGTGTGAGAGAGTGAGAGAGATCGATCATTATATATAATTCCAAAACAAAATACTGCACGCACTTCTTCCCCTCGGGAAAGGGTGAAAGAACAAACAAGTGACAGATGCATACCGGAAGGCGCACAGTTAATGCAGTGATGAGTGTGATATAAGAACCTATATAGAATAGAGAGGAAAAAAGAGAGGGTGGATAACAAGAAAAATGAGAGAAGGAAGGTGACTGGACAAATGAGGGGAAAGGAAAGAGCTTGAGATTTGAACATAAAATCTATAAAAGAAAAACATGTTTCAGAAAAAAACAGCTGAGATGTATTATATGGTGCTGCAAGCCTGTGTGTGCGTGTTTTTAATGGAGCTTAAATGGAAGAAAGTATTTTGAACATTCACTGTTGTTTCCAGCTTCTCCTTCATGTGTTTTTTTGTTTTTCTTCTATTTCCTGCTTCTTCTTCATCTTACTCGCTCCATCTCTCCCTCTGCCTATGGAAGAGAATGAAACATGGCTCTGCAGTATCAGACTGTTGCCCTGGTTAGCCCTTGACCAGGCTGGCCTTATACATAGATATTTTGTACCCATACAACATGGTCAAGAAGTACTTGGATGTAAAACATGGTTAAAATGAATGATGTGGCACCCTTTGGGGGGAGTTGTGGTTGTGAGATTTTAAATCAATAAACCCATAATTTCTGTTTTCTGGGGCCATCCTCCCTTCCTCTTGCCTACCCACTTTAAATTTTCCCCAGCCTCCACTGCACAGGTTGGTGATTAATCATGTTCATGTAGATTTTTGAAGAACACAATCTCATGAACTAATCTGAAGACATATTAGACAAGGGAATGTTATTTTGAATTGTATTATGACGCTTCCTCAATGAAAGTATTAGTTCCACATTTATTTTGTGTAACTAAGGTGTGCACATGCTATTATGTTTTACCACAGCTTCCCTATCTTCAGCAGTACTTCATTAGCATTAGGAACATAGCCCTCGATTAATCCAAGTAATTTTCAACAGCCATTCTGATGCATCCACTTTAGCACCATACTGATAGTGCTGACATTTGCATGGCTTTGGAAATAAATTTTTTATTTATTTCCATTTATTCCACGGCAGTTTCTATCATCCTTCGATTTATCATCTTTCTTTACTTACTTTAGACTTTTATGCTCATCAACTAATTTGAAATCAGCAAATTGTAAGCAGTAGTATAACAACCCTATAGATTATGTGAATACACACAACATAATTAGAATGAAACATACTGAATAGAAATTACAATGATAATGTGGCATTAAGATTTATTCATTTAATAAAATGCTTTGCATCTGACTTAAATACTAACCTGCCATTTCTCACTCTATCTTTACCCCCCACATTAGAAAATAAAATCTAAAACCCGGAACAACAACAAAACATGCAACTAACGAGGCTGTGATATTTTTTCGCCATATTCATTTGCTTGTATGTTATTTCTCCACTCCTTTTCCTTTATTTGTTTTGAGGGTTTTAGACTATGAGTATGTTTACACTGCACTAAAAGACCCGTGGCACTGCCACAGCTGGCCTGGGTCAGCTGACTTGGGTTCATGGGGCTCGGGCTGAGGGACTATAAAATTGCAGTGTAGACATTTGGGCTTGACTGGGACCTGGTTTCTGGGACCCACCCCCTTGTAGCATCTCAAAGCCTGGGTTCCAGTACAAGCCTGAACACCTACACTGCGATTGTATAGCCCTGCAGCCCAAGCCCCATGAAACCAAGGCCAGGCATGGGTCTTTTATTGAAGTGTAGATGTATCCTGAAAGACCTCAAGGGTACGGATTGTCTCTTTTCTATGCTTATAAAGAACTTAGCATAATGTGCTGCCAGTCCCATTTGGGACTGGAGGGCTCTGCTATCATAGACGAGATTACTACTACTAACGAAGGGTGTTTCTAGCTGCACCATCCATGAGCAGCTCTGGGAAGGAATAGTGATTCAGAGAGTCTTCCCTGGTTACCTCTTTCCCCATTATGGATATCTAGCCTATCACCTGTATGGGCTGTTATATAGCTGCATAGCAGATGATACACTGTGCATAACAAGTTGTTCAGTTGTGAGTAATCTGCACATGTTAGGACTTGAATGTAAGGTTTTTGATACAAAAACAGCATCTTTATCACTTCACAGAAATTGGAAAACATCTTATCTAATCTATGCTCAGCCTCTTGGCCAACGTAGGATTGTTCCCTGCAGAATATTTTCGAGTGCTTTTTGTCCTTGAGCTAATGTTAATTAACTGACAGTGGCAGTAATTCCTACCTACTCTTTCAAGGCCTTCATCCCCTAGCGGGTGAGACTGGATTTAAAACTTTGTTTAAAGTATTTATAACTACATATGATTTTGACTGCAGTGGATTTTTTCCCTTCTTTTATTTTTCCTGTTGTTGTAATGGCTTAGGCTTTTACTGCTGCCTTTTTAGCCTCAGGAAGCGTTTGGAAGGAGTTGTTACACCGCTATGGGAGATTTTTCCTAGTTTAAATTTGAAAAGAAAAATAAATTATGTATAAACTGGCAACACGAATAAAACAAAGTAAGTGCACATACCATCGAAATTATTTAATATATACAGAAGTATCTATAGAGTACATTTTAGAAACTCCATTCACAAGCTGCACAATAGTGACGTCTCCACATTTAATGTGTCTTAAGCCTTAGGCTGCCAATTTCTTTAAGCCCTTATAAAAAAGATGATGGAGGTGGTCATAAATGTTCAAAAAATTCCTTTATTTAAAACAACAACTACTCTTTTTACAATGCAAATATGAAGGAAGCATAGAAGGGAAGATGGAAAGTCAGTTGTTTGCCTTGTCTTAACTGAATTTCCATCCTTCCAAAAGTTTTGAATTTCTTTTAAGTTTAACCTAAACTCTGAATTTCCTTATTTTTAATAGTTATTTTAATAATTTTTATCTTCTTGTAAGAGGATTTTTTAATTATTTATTTTAAACAATTAAGTCTGTGATATGCACTTTCAACCTTAACTCCAAATTTTCAGTGTTTTTGGTTTGGGAATTTCTTAGTTTATTTTAAATGGTTAAGAAATGCTTAAAGTAACAAGAGTCTCACTGAGTGTTGGGTTGTTGATTGTCTGTGTTCCCTAAATTAGCTTCTGACACTAAATCTTTGGAACTCTGCAAGCTCTTGCTCACCTTGGTCTTGTGTTTCCACACTCACTCACTCACTCACTCACTCACTCACACTCTATAAAATGTAGAATCAGAGCTCAGCCAACTTCAGTTTCCATGCTGAGTATGTTTGCAGGATGGGGAAGAGCCCCGTGACTGGAGGCGTATAAGGAAAGGGGAATGGCTAGGCACCTTTGTCAGAGGACACCAAAAGATTAAGGGGTGATAAGACTTGGAGAGGGCTGGAACATGGCGTCAAAAGTTTGAAAGGAGGCAGGGCTGAATGGTAAACTGGGAAGGTTGGAGGACGCAGCAGAGTTGAAGACTAGATAATCAAACAGTTGTCATTGGATATTATGTGATCTGCACACCTACTGACTCTTTCTGTTCCCTCTTCCATGGAAACCTTGTTAACATTTACATGGCTCAGTGTGCCAGAGGAGCTCCACACCTCTGTATGCTGCTGTTGGTCCCTCCTGTAACCTTTCTCCTAAGTTCCTCCCTCTGAATTCCCCTCCCTCTGACAGCAGGAGCAGCCAAGGCCAGAGGCTGAAGAGAAGGGTGGAGGCTCAACTCTTTCAATAACGAACAATTTATTTTAATCCCTGCATGTTTCCAGCATCTGGAGGCCATAGTCTTTAATGAAGTTAGAACTCCTGTACTTTTGCTATGCTCGTTTGTGTGCAAAGGAGGTCGCATACAGAAATGCTGTGCAAGGGGGACTCAGCAGTCCCCTGCATGCCACCGAGGCACTAAGCCCAGATCCACAGCAGTCCATTTCTTTGGAGTGAAGAGCCAGATGGCTATTGTCAAAAGAGTGCCTGGTGGATCTGTGAATGGTGCTAATGTAGATGGGGATGAGCATTTTCCACATTATCCCTATGCACATATGACAGGGCATGAAACTTGTATACTTGTCCCGTTTAATATGCACACCTTTCCCAAATGTCATGTTAAGTGGTTAAAAAATGGAAGCCAAGTCATTTTTTGTCTGAAACTTAAGAAATTGAGATAATTCTTCAATCCCACTGTGGTGGGGTGTCTGCCCCACCCCCATGCTAGAGGGGGCTGCAGCAGGCCATTGTGCCTGTGTAGCCCGGCAGCCAATAAGAGAGAGGGACTTTTTGGGAGCCAATCAGGGCCCAGATTGGAGGCAGCCAATCAGGGCCAGGCTCAGCCCTATAAAAAGGCTGCTCAGGGAGCGAGCAGTCTGTCCCAGACTTTCAGGGAGGAAGGTCTGTCTCCTGAGCAGGAGACCAGCACCCAGGACAGCGCAGTGCTGGGCAGGCTCAGGGAAGCAGAGTGGAGCTTCAGCCTGATACCTGCCAGACTGCCGGCCCTGAGTAGAAGGGCCTAGAGGGTGCAATGGGGTCAGAGGGGAAGTGACCCAGGGAAGGCTGAAGGCAAGGGGAGAGAAGGCGGGCCGAGAGGCTGCCGTTAGAGGGTCCCTGGGTCCGGACCCAGAGTAGCAGGTGGGCCTGGGTCCCCCCCTCTTTCCCCCTTGTGCTGCACTGGGCCGTGGAGCAGTGGCCAAGTCAGGCTGCAACCTGCCCCCTGACGTAAGAGGGGCTAGACTTGGGGGTTGTGGCAGGCCGCTGAGGCCAGTGCAAAGACTCCTGTTAACCCCCCACCCCCCGGAAGGGGGTGTGGATGGACTAAGGGACACTGCCAGAGGGCAGTGGTCTGGAAGAGGATGCCAGAAGCCGGAGAGCGATGCAGGTCCACACACCAACCGAGGGTGAGACAACGGACGGGACACCACCAGGAGGGGGCGCTCCACTGGACAGAGCTAACTCCCGAGACAACCAGTAGGAGGCACCAGAGGGTGAATCCCAACCCCGTCACACCCACCTACAAATAGATTCATATCAAATTATTGTTGGGCTCAAGATAAGGATAGGAAGGTACTGACACACTGGCAGAATAGAGCCAATCATGGTTATGTGAAAAAAAGGAAGAAATATCTCTTACTGGAAACATCTTTCTCTGAGGGAAATTAGAGATTCAAGATCTAGTACTTAGGTCAGATAAGAGATTCAGCAGTTTCCACTGAAGAGATTAATAATTAGTTGGATTTAAAAAAAAAAAATCACGCAAAGACTGTGGTATATTGTGCAAGTGACCTGGAAGATCAGAAGATTGATGATCTTAAAAAAGAAGCAAAATTTGTTTTGGAGGAAACTGAAGAATTGCAGTTACAGATCTCATATATTAGGATTACAGGAATACTGGAGGGAGCAGAAGGAATGGGAAGTATTCAGTAGCACTAGAGACAAAGAGCAGAAAATAGAGAATGAAATCATGATATAAGTAATCTCTGGGGTCCTATGATAGCACCCAAGCCCTGTGATCACTGTTAATTTTTTTAAGAATTATTGATAAAAATCCTGTAAGAAATGAAGGGGTGAAGAGGAAGAAGGAATAATGAAGTATTAAAACTACAGTTCGAAAAACAAACAAACCCCAATTCAGATTGATTTTTAGTTCAGTCTGGAGACACTTAAATGAAGACTAGAATCAGTGCTGCAATATCCTTGTTGCAAAGTGAAGAACACCTGGAATTCAGCATGCAGGTAGACATACTTAATTCGTTATAACTTTTCTTCAGCTCCATGATGGTCAAACAAATTTTGTAAGACGTAACTCTGAAACAAATGTCTGTGCAACTGAACCTTCACTAAGGGGAGAAAAATGAAAGGAATCTGGCCTTTTGAATATTTAATTAATTGTTTCTTAAATAAGGCTTACACTATGTATGAGTTTGTTTGGTGTATTATGTATTATTATGATGTTACCACTAATAGGTATATAGTAGTTGTAGAGAGGAATTATGGTGTAAATTAAAGATTTTATGTTCTTGCTGCTATTGCTCCAGGGAATATTATTATATTATATATAATTCCATCTATGAGATATACAGAAGATTTCTTGATGTTAAATATTAACAAAAATAAAGAAGTCAATATTTTAAAAGTTATTTTATGAAGTACGGAATTAAGTTTAAAAAATCCCATCAAGTGGTTATCAAAATGCAGTTCTTTGAAAAATATGTAAATAAAAATGCACCTTCTTACTCAAGAACTGCTGCTTTTGTGTAGTCAGTCATATCTGATGACTTTACTGAGTACATTTTTACTATGTTTTACTCCCATTAGTAATGTAGAACCATTGCAGAGGGTGTGCTGGATTTAATTCTAGCTCACACATCAACATAACTGTTAAATTCTGACGGAAGAATTTTCCTATATGTGATCTGGAGAGGGCCCAGCTTGAATTTCAGAGTAGGTTTGCATGGCTAGATTTTTTTGAGCAGACTATGGAAGACCATGATGGCAATTCTGTGAAATCACTTTTCAAAGTAGAATTGCACTTAAAGATGTCCACAGAGAAAAACTGTAGAGAAAATGGGTATCACAAGAATATAAATTAATGTGGTTTAAATTATATTAGTCAGTGGGAAAAGAATATAAAAATCACCTGATTAGATAGCTGTTTATATTTTATAGTAAAAGCCACACAGGATGAATAATTTAAAATTATTGATATGAGACAGAACTATAAACATTAAGGGGTATTAATTGTCTAGTTAAGCATAATTAGACTTCATGAAAAAAAATTGGCAGATTTACAACAGATACACCTTGTTGGTAAGTATTATAAATTTAAGGCTTCCATTCTTCATGTAAATGAAACATAAGGGTTGCCATATTGGTCTATCAGAACATGCCTTTCAAATGTTTAATTAGGGGGAAAAAAGATACTTAATGTTACATGGTAGGAGTTAAAATTGAGTATAGTTGGATTTTATGTCACGAATATAAATTCAGAAACTGACTTTAAAATTATTTTCAGAGTTCCTGAGCATAAACTCCCTGATTACTGAAGAAGGGTTTAATTGTGTGTCAATGTATAGAAATAAATCAGGATCCACTGGCATATCTGAAGGCTTGGCAGAATTTGATTTTCTTTTTTTTAACAATTTCAACTGGTAAAATCAATGTTTATTTTTAAGCATTTTTTTATTTTTATCAATTTTAATTTTTTTTACAGCTGTGGGGAATTATGGGAGGGGAAGGCAATAATAATTTAGTGACAGTAAATTTTGAGATTAAAAAAGTTAAAGCTTTATAACCATTAAAACAAATTGTCAACATTGTATGTCAAAATATATAAAATATATAGCAGGGGTCGGCAACGTTCGGCACGCGGCTCGCCAGGGTAAGCACCCTGGCGG
>NW_020664389.1:12882588-12952058 GCF_002925995.2 Terrapene triunguis
AGGTTCGGGAGTGGGGCAGAGAAGTAACTTGTTTGGATTTCTTGAAGGTAAATGATCTTCCATGGACTAATGTGTTGTTTTTATGGCACACAGGTATAATTTCACTATGAGGTAAATTTAATATCTCTGAGGAGAAAATATATGAAAAAAGGAAATTAATTCTGAATTTGGAGATTAAAATATAAAGTATTATATATAAGGAATTAGGTAAGATTACTGAAAGAAATGAACAAGGTTAGAGGGAGAACTATTGGAAATTAAAAATAAAACATGCAACTCGAATGATGAAATGATTTTAATTGGAAAACTAGTAAGGGAATAATGCTGAGAAAGATGCATATTTTGTTCACACGTTTGCTTGACTATAGACCATTAGCAGGTTACTTATAGGTGCTTGGGGTGATAAAAAGAAATGAACAACCAACTTTGCACCATTTGACTTCATGTCTCATTGCTTTTAATCTGCATTGTGCTTTTACATGCTATGGTAATGGGTGCATAACAAATCAATTAACTAAATTAATGTATTATTCAGATACTACAGTGATGGGTGTCTGTTAATTATTATATATATGTAAGCAGAGTCAGGATGAGCTCTACCCTGACATCTAGTGGTGAGTTGTGGAAAATGACTTCAGGAGCTGATCTCGTTTGCATGTGCACACTCACCCCGCCTAGCATGATGGGACTGCTTGCCCAAATGATCACTTTGGCTGCTGTGGGATCCCCAGTCTCTTTGTTATTGGGGCAGAAGTAATAAAGGGTTGTTATCCTGGTTATGCGAAGCAAGGACAGTAGAACTGTACTTGGCATTTTATGACGGAGGGACTCGACCTCAACTAAGTAGCACTCGCTAGGCAAGGGACATGGGTTCCAAAGCCCAGTGAACGGAGAGAAGTTGGGGAAAGGTGTGTATACTGGGTAGTGTGGGCCCCTTCTGAGGGCCCTAAACACCACTTTGACCCCTCCTCTCTCCACTGTGTAATAACAGAGCTAATTTTGACTCCATTAGGAGTCTTGTTATATGCTGCAGAGCTTAAATCACTGATACTTAGATCTAAGCATTAGACTTTCTTTGGGTTAGTGGTTCTGAGTGTGCCAGCACTGGGGACCCCTACTAACAGCTGAAATCACTGAGAGCTGAAGTTACTGAGAGCTGTGTTAAGTGTGGGGGAGGGCTGAAGACATATTGGTGAGCGGCTAGCAGGACGGTTGGCGGAGAGGAGTGGCTAGCAGGACAGCTGGCAGAGAGGAGTGGCTAGCAGGACAGCTGGCAGAGAGGTGTGGCTAGCGGAGAGGAGTGTCCAGCAGGGCGGCTGGTGGAGAGGCGCGGCTAGTGGTGAAGACTGCAGCAGAACCCCATGGAGAGGTGTGGCAATCAGCCGTCGACCTGAGCAGCAGAGCATGTAAGATGCCCTCATACCTCCCCACACTTCTACCCAGGCTGGGAGGTAAACTCTGAACTTCTGAACTCTGGGAGCTGCACTGACCAACGACAGAAACTATGGGTGGGGTGACTGTTGGGTTACTAGACTTAAGACCCTGAGGAGACAAGCAGGTGAGGGATAGCTCAGTGGTTTGAGCATTGGCTTGCTAAACCCAGGGTTGTGAGTTCAATCCTTGAGGGGGCCATTTAGGGATCTGGGGCAAAATCAGTACCTGGTCCTGCTAGTGAAGGCAGGGGGCTGGAATCAATGACCTTTCAGGGTCCCTTCCAGTTCTATGTGATAGGTATATCTCCATATATATATTTATATTTTAGGGAGCTGGAGCAAATGACTTGTGAGTAGAGGCTGAGGGAACTGGGATTGTTTAGTCTGCAGAAGAGAAGAATGAGGGGGGATTTCATAGCTGATTTCAACTACCTGAAAGGGGGTTCCAAAGAGGATGGATCTAGACTGTTCTCAGTGGTACCAGATGACAGAACAAGGAGTAATGGTCTCAAGGTGCAGTGGGGGAGGTTTAGGTTGTATATTAGGAAAAAAACTTTTTCACTGGGAGGGTGCTGAAGCACTGGAATGGGTTACCTAGGGAGGTGGTGGAATCTCCTTCCTTAGAGGTTTTTAAGGTCAGGCTTGACAAAGCCTTGGCTGGGATGATTTAGTTGGGAATTGGTCCTGCTTTGAGCAGGGGGTTGGAGGTCCCTTCCAACCCTGATATTCTATGAAAAGAATACTGCCAAACTTACTTGGGGGTGGGTCTTCTGCTCATGGTTTGTGTTATGAATCCTGTTTGTGGTGCTTCCCCAACATAGTGCCACATTGTTTTTCTCCTTTATTAAAAAGGCTTTTGCTACACTCAGACTCTGTGCTTGCAAGAGGGGAAGTATTGGCTCTTAGAGGCTCCCAGGGGGATGGTATGTAATTGTCCCAGGTCACTGGGTGGGGGCTCGAGCTGGTTTTGCATTTTGTTATTGAAACAGAACCCCTAGAAATTGAACCCGGTCCTTGTTGCTGCCAAATCTGAAGGGCAGAAGGGTTACATATAAATAAATATGCACTTAGAACTTGCACTGACTACAGCTGGAGTTTGACCTATGTAATGATAGCATGACATGACACCTCTCAGTTGCCACCTTGGCATTCTGGATCCCACTGGTAATATCCACTCATTTGCTTCAAAGCAGAAGTCCATCATAGCCAAAAGACAATGAAAAATTATTGGTTGGTTCATCTTATGCAGAGTGGTTGTCAATAATGGCTAGCACCTTTGGAAATGAGAAATACATTCAATGTTAGAAATACCAAGAAAATATAAAATTCAATAAAGTTTTTTACTGACAAGCTGATTTCAGATATCTCATGACTTCTGTTCTATTACTTCTCTCATGACTATTAGAAAACTAATCTGCTAAATATTATCCATGGCAATTATGTTTGATGTTTCTATATATTTTATGTAGGACTGTGGAAAAGGAGGGAGCTATGTGTAGTATTTTTAGAAATATCATATGTCCCTTAGGTTATCTGTTTCATATTGACCTGCCTGACTGTGAGGAGCTAAATCAAAGGAAATGGTTAGGAGGAAGCCCACAAGAAATGAAACAATGGCAAAGAAAGCCACCTAGGGTCAACAGCTTCAAAGGAATAAAGTTAACAATGGCTGGGCCATCCGTTGGGAAGAAGCTACCTACCTGGAGTCAGCAAAATTATAGAGCTGTGTTCATGAGGCTGAAAGCCCGGGATCAAAGGGGATCCTAGACCTTAAAGATGCTGGCCTCAAAAAGTAGGGCGGGGAGTGGGTTGTCAGCCTGCTGACAGAGAGAGATAGAGACAGAAAACATGCTGTGAGCAAGAGAGTCTGCTTCTCCCAGCCAGAGACAGGGATTAGCTGGATTGAAGAGATTTTACAAAATAATTGCAAGGAAAGATTAAGGTGTAGGCAAACAGAACTCAGTTGGATCTATCAAATTAACAGGGTTTGGGGGAAGGCTGCGGCACAAAGATCCAGTCTGTGTGGTTGGACCACATGCTCCCACCTAGAAACAGGTGCAGGGAGACAGGCATGACACCTGTGAGGCACATTCGAGAGGGACAAAAGGGGTTTCAGGTGCAGCTTGCTCTGTAACCGTGACAAGGATAAGTTGTTCATTTGTTTTGCTTCCTGTTTTCTTCATTATAGAGTATGTTTTGTTTCATTTCCTTTTTTGTCGCTGTAAAAATGCTTCCCTCAGTGTATTATTCACTGTTTCTAAAAAAAACCAATGACTGTCACACTAATTTTAAGTTCCCTATTTTAAGTCTCTCTCTCTCTCTCGCCTTTTTCTTTTTTTAAAAGACTGCATCATTGCAACTTACTTTACCTGAAGGATTTATTTCTGCACATATTGTCTATTTGGCTGCAGGAGCCTGTCAAGTTTTTATGATATGAAAAAAGTATTTTGTTGCTACCTAGACTTTAATATATGTAGGCAATTTAATTTTTATATGTTCTGAACACTTTTCTGTATGTGGTGATAAATCTTTTCTGAATGTTTTAGGTCTTTTGAGAGGCTAGCAAGGTTTGAATAAAAATCAGAAAATGAAGGGTTTTTTTACTTGTATCTGTAGTTTTTGGAGTTGGACTCTGCATATTCCCATTCATGAGTTGGGCTGGCCGGTGCAGCCTAGACCGTGGAACCTTCTCCAATGATGCCCATTACAGCACTCATGTGCCTTATCCGACCCGCCCCACAGCAATCCGAAACATTCTGAGGATAAAGCTGTAAAAGGGGTATGACTCCCTCTGCTGCCACAGCACCTTCCACCGCTGCCTCAGAGATTTTACTTATTAGCAGGGATCCTAGTTTTCTGTGATTAAAACAAAATTCTCCACTAAAAAAGATAAAAATTTGCATTTTTCAGCAATTAAAATGAAGCACTGAACTTAGTTTCCCTAGCCACGACATATATAGGTATTAGTTGAACACAACGTTTTATTGAAATATTTACAGTTTTTAAGTAAGTTCAAAGCATTCCAGTGACATCAATCATTATAATAAAATAAAATTAATAGAATTGTGATTTCTATTTCTTACATATACCAAATACTTCTATGTCTGTAGTCTATATTTTTAGAAAATTGTTTTTTTTTAAATGCATAAAAAATAAAGTGAAAGTTGCTTTTATATTAACATTGCTCACTTTCTGAGTTAGTCCTAGAGGCTGAAGTGAAATTTCACATGCATTAAAACATAAACCCCTATACACCAAAAGCAGTCTATTGGAGTATGTTTAACTATGTAAATTTAAAGTGCATTCAAAAATCAACACGAGAGGGGGAAGTTGCGCACATTGAGTGACACTCATACTTTCAGTAAAATGTAGTTAATATATGTTTTTATTTTTTCACAAAACGTGAAAACTAAAGATTCTCTGTAAAAATGCCAATTTGGCATTTTTCCATAGTAATCAGATTTCTAGGATCCCTGCTTATTAGGACTCTGAGGAAGAGGGGAAGTTGGGTGGGAGTGTGAGTATGCAGAGTCCATCTTAAAAAACTCAGTTACAAGTACGTAACCTCAATTTCTTCATGCGTACTCTCAAGGGATGGTTTGGCAAACAGTAATCCAATCCTGGGGGAGGTACTCAGTGTCCTAATTAAATAGTGCTAGAAGTACAACCAACCCTACCAAACTGAGCATCAGCTCTAGCCGCTGGATCTAAAGCATAATGATTCAGAATTCCAGGTGGCAGTCCTATATATTTCCTGAACTGGAACATATCTGAATTAAGCTAGGGACATAGCCATTGCCCTAGTAGAATCTTATAACTTT
The DNA here is from genome assembly GCF_002925995.2 of Terrapene triunguis. NCBI lineage: Eukaryota > Metazoa > Chordata > Testudines > Emydidae > Terrapene > Terrapene triunguis. The sequence goes on from NW_020664389.1 coordinate 12,887,843, forward strand.
CCAGAATACACTGTTCAACCTATTTGGAAATGGTTTGAGATGATACTGCTGGTCCTTATTATTTTTGGCATGAGAGAATCAAATTAGTGGATTTTTTACAAAATCTCTTAGTTCTAGTAAGATAATTGGCTAGGGCTTTTTTAGCATCTAAATTATGTAAGGTGTGGAGTCCCTCCTGTTACCGTATGGTCTAGGGTAGAAAACTGGTAGATTTATGTTTTGAGTCACATGGAATTCTGACACTATTTTAGGTAGAGACCCAAGGTCAGGTTTTAGAAATATCTTGTTTCTATGAAAAATAGTGAAAGGTGGGCACACCAAGAGGGCGTGTAATTCACTATCTCTCCTGGCTGACATTATAGCAATTATAAAGGCAACTATAATAGACAGATGAAATAACCAACTCTCTGCTAAGGCAGCTTTGAGTTGTGCTAAAGCTAAACTGAGATCCCATGCTGATACAGAGTCTTATACCAATGGGTACAGATTTGAAAGTCCCTTCAGGAACTTTTTAACTATATGATGTGTAAACACGGATACATTATCTATCAAATCATGATAAGCCAATTTAGCCACTAAGTGGACCTTTAGTAAAGAATATGATCCTCAGTCTTTAAGGTAGAGTAAGTATTACAGAATACATTGAATTGAAGTCTGTTCTGGATGATCTGTTTTGTTGTGCAATCCAGTTCACAAACCTCAACCACTTAGGAAGGTAACATTTGCTGATTGATTGTTTTCTAGCATTAGCTAGCACTTGCTGAACATCCACAGAAAAAGATTTTTCAGGGTTCACTAATATCCTGTAGTCCACACTATTAAATACAGAGACAGAGGATCTGGATGTAAAATCTTGCCGTGTTGCTGCAACAATAAGTCCAGTAATATTGGGAGCACCCTGTAAATGTCCTTCAACAAATGAAGTGGGTCCATGTACCACTGTGGCCTCAGCCAAGCTGAAGCAATTACAGTAATTCTCAATCTGTCCTGTCTGATTTTCCTTACTACCTTGTGTTTCAATGAGGGGGAAAGCGTACAGCAGACCCTTTCCCCAATTCAGCAGAAAGATAGCCAATATGGAATTCATGTCTTTTCCTGCCTTTAAACATGATAGGCAACACTTTTTGCAAGCAGTCACAAGTGTAGGTCTATATCTGCAAGATGTCAGATGTTGAAGATCTTGCATATCACTTCTTTATTGATCACTCATGCACCTGTGTCATATCTCTGTTCAGTTGATCCGCTAAGTCATTGTAGTCCTGTACCTGTCAAGAAAGGATGGCATAAATGTTATGCATGATGCACCAATTCCATAACTTGATTGCTTCACTATATAACTGGGACAAGTGAGCCCCTCCCGACTTGTTGACATAGTACATGTCAATTGTATTGTCCATTGCCATGTGAACTACCTTTCCTTTGATACGAAGAAGAAAAGATCTGAGAGCCAGATAAACGTCCCTCAGCTCTAGTAAATTTATAGGAAATATCTTCTCCTGAGAGTTCCAATGTCCTCAAACTTACAGAGAGTTTAAATGACCTCCCCAGCCACTGTTGGATGCTTCCAAAGTGATTGTCATGGATGTAGCTGGAGAATTGAATAATTTCCCCCTTAGAAAGAATATTTGCTCTCTGAGTCCACCATGACAAGGAATTCAGTACATTTTCTAGTATAGTTTTCTGCACTCTCGCTATACTGGATCTGTTGTTTACTGCCAACCAGTGCTATAGAATTCTCATTCTGAGTGTAAGGTGTAATATACACTGCTGATGCCAGTAGCTCCATAAGCTCTAGAAAAAAAAAATCACTGCCTACTCATTATACTGTTGATGCAGTATTCCTATTGTTGTGTGAAGTCTTGGAAATCTGTCTGCAGGGCAGAGCTTTTCTGGCAGATATGAGTCTTAGATTGCTCCTATGAATAGGACCCTCTGTGTGGGACATAAACATGACTACTTTACATTTATTAAGACCCAGGTCTTTGAAGAGGGGTGTTGTACATTGAATGTCCCTTGTCAGTTTTAGCAGCTGGCCACCTCAATATAAGTAGACGAACAAGCCCTGCTACAGCTGAGAGGTACTTTGTAAAGACTCTGGGCTCACTGTATTGAAAATGTCTCTGATCCACCATAAAATGGAGGTATTTCCGATGGCTTGGTCTTATAGCAATATGAAAATAATCATTCTTGTGATCAAGAGCTGCTAATCAATCTAGGGAAGAGAGGAAGACAATAATGGACACTAGTTTCAACAAGTGGCATTAGAATCTTCTGATAAAGGTGTTGAGCTTTCTTAAATCTAGAATTGGACAAAGTCCACTCTTGCTCTTTAGTATGAGGAAGTGTCTTGAATAAAAAAACCCAATCCCACAATTCTCTCAAAACTATCTCTATAGCTCCTGGGAGTAGAAGGACTGCACCTCTGTCATGCTCTCCTGAGAGGGATCCCTGAATAGGGAAGGTTGGATGAGGACAGGGTTGAATTGAATTTATACCCTTTTTCTAGAACTTCCACTTTACATTTGTTGATAAAGTGAGGCAGCTTGTTCCCCATTAAAGGGTGGGGGGGATTCATATAAATTGGTTTGCAGCTCCCAACACTCACTTCAGAATTGAAGCCTAAGGTTCCCAGAAGATGAGGAAGATAAAGTTTGTTTCCTTTTGTGTGTGGACAAAAAAGACTTCCCGCTGGCTTAACTGTTGCTTCTGAGGAAAATAGTCCGAGGAAGACAATGGAGGGTAAAATTACCTATGGTAGCTGAATGCAAAGGCAGAATTTCTTCTCCTACCAGAAGGAATTAAGCAAGGGATTTTGCATTAGACCTCATATTTTTTAGCTTCTCCAAAGCTTGTCTGTTTTATTACTAAACAAATCATTCCCTTCAATGGAGAGATCCTCTACTTTAAATTTAGTTTCTTTAGAAAGGAAGATGAACTCAACCTCAGGCATGTCTTCTTAAAGTAATAGCATATACTACTGCTCTGGCCAAAGAATTGAAGCATCAAATGAAGCCCTAAGACGATGTTTTGCTATGTTCTGGACCTCTGTTAAAATGGCGTTATCCTTTATGTTGATCTTCAGCTAGTACTAGGCCATCTTTTCCTATAGGTGAACCACCTGGTAGTTTGCTACCCTAATACCAAGGGAAGACAGAGAAAACACTTTTCTTCCTATTGCATCCCCTTTTTTATCCTCCATGTCATGTGGAGTGGAATGTGCTTGTTCATTTCTATGTCTTCTTGATAGCAGCTGCTACAATTAAAGAGTTAGGGCTTGGATGCATATAAAAATAAGAAAAAGCCTCATAAGGGAAGAGGTATATATCAGGCTTTTTGTAAACGGACTAACAAGAAGCTGGGGTATACTAAAAAGATTTGGCAGGTTGCAACAATCCATTCAATATGGGCAAAGAAACTTTATTCCTGGAAGGGGCCCCAAAAATGTCAAAAAACTGGATAGGAGGATTCTTTCATTGTCACAGAGGGCAGTTGTGAAGTCACTACCATTTCATGAAATTGCAGAGGATACTCTGAGGGAGAGGAAGCAGAAGTTATTCTGACATTTTCATTAGGAGATGAGTCTGTCTCTAGTTGCTGGTAACCCTCTGTACCGCTAACTCTTTTTTCCTCTTTGGATTGAGTATCGGGACCACTGTGGGAGAATAATCCCTGAAGGCAAGAGAGGGAGACTGGTCTGGGAAGCTCAGATCTGTTGTTTGAAAGCAACATTGATCCTAACTAAAGTGGGGGGGAGATTCAATACTACACATAGGAGACTCCGTAAATTCCCAGTAGGGTCATGCAGCCCAAGAAGGAACTCTTGCCAGTGTACACTCTCCGGTGTACATAACCAGGATAAGGACTCCATATCCAGGAATATATCTCATCTTTGGATTCAGTGCCTCCGGGTTGTTTAGGTCTATTTTGCTTTGCCTCTGAATGAGGATCCAACCTCTGATCTGTAATTAATGTGGTTAGAGATACTACCAGAGCCAGGAAGCATTCTTGTCATTGTCTTTGAAACTGGTGGTATAGTATTTTGTTTAGATTTCTCCCAGTAGATTGCTTTTACTTTTAGTCTGGGATCCCTCTGGATTCTGGACCTAACAACAGTGGCCATCCTTTCCTTAGCCATCATCTTCATTGCTGCAACAGACAAATCAGATGGCCTCTCATGTGGCTGTGCCCTTGAATCTGGTGCCAGTGCTGACAGAACCTAATAGGCTTTTTGTTTCAACAGATCTGATGCCCTGTGTCCTGATTATACACAGGCACTGGAGTTAGATCTGATGCCAATTTCAGGGTCTTCATTGGCACCTTGGTTATAGCAGATGCCAAGCTCAGATCACAAAGCCCTGGGCTTTGTTGTCTGCACATGTTGGATCCAACAGGCTTTATTGCGAATGCCTCCTGAAGTAAGAATACCTGTAATCTCTGTTTGTCCATGTACACGGTTGCCTGATTATTTAGTTGTTATTGATTATTATTGATTTCCAATTAATTCTAATTTAAAGAGCTGGGGGATAGTAGGATTTTAGTCCAGCACAACAGAATCAAGGTTATTAAGTTTAAGGTTCCTAACCAGATATTAGTATGCACAATGGTGACACTCACTGAGGGCAAAGCAAAGATTTAACCACTTTTATTAGCACAATTAGTAAAGACAGGAAAGCACCAAACCACATAAAAAGACAGCACAGATACAGAGTTAAGGTGATATTTTGTAACATTCCTCATACATGTGCTCATATACTCACACCCTTCCTTGGGGATCTGGGGGTAAGAGACTATGGTCCAGCCCTGTTTCTGGCATGCCCAATGATGGTCTGTCCTATTATATGGCCTAGGGGGCTGTCATGAATATTAATTCAAATGCTTAGCCTCCCTTGTCCATATCTAACCTCCTCACACTAATGATGTTTGGGTTAGTATATTAATGATTTCAACTAATTATCAAATACATCAATTAATTGCCAAGACAAGTTCATGCTTAAACATTTGCCAACATTTTATCCTAAAATATTCAAGCCTAGTATCCATAGGTGCTGGAACTATGGGTGCTGGGGATTCTGCCGCACACCCTGGCTTGAAGTGTGTGACATTCCAACTCATACAGAACATAAGAATGGCCGTACTGGGTCAGACCAAAGGTCCATCCAGCCCAGTATCCTGTCTACTGACAGTGGCCAATGCCAAGGTGCCCCAGAGGGAGTGAACCTAACAGGTAATGATCAAGTGATCTCTCTCCTGTTGTCCATCACCACCGTCTGACAAACAGAGGCTAGGGACACCGATCCTTACCTATCCTGGCTAATAGCCATTAATGAACTTAACCTCTATGAATGTGTCCAGTTCTCTTTTAAAGGCTGTTATAGTCCTAGCCTTCACAACCTCCTCAGGCAAGGAGTTCCACAAGTTAACTGTGCGCTGTGTGAAGAAGAACTTCCTTTTATTTGTTTTAAACTTGGTGCCCATTAATACAGGGTTTATAGTTTGGTTCAATGGCTCTCTGCACCCCCTTTATATAAATTGTTCCAGTACCCCTGCTAGTATCAGTTCAATGTTCATGTGGTTACCTGGCATAAATTTCTGCCTTAAACACCTTTCCTAGTTCTCCAAAACTCAGAGTGACTGTTGGGCCATTTTTGTGTGCCAAAGTTTTGTGTGCTTTATGCTAACTGCTTAGCTAATGTCTTACAGGATACAGCCCTGTAGGTTCCTTTGTGTTTTTGCTGAGTAAAATAAAATGCTACAGCTAGCTCTGTGGGCTACTGCGCTCTTGAAGTGAACTTACAGCAGACAGAGCATCTGGAACAATTTATCAGGGTCATGGTGGATTCTCCATCAATTAAAATGTTTAAATCAAAATTGGATGGTCTGGGAATTAATTTGGGGAAGTTCTATGGCTTGTGTTATACAGGGGGTCAGACTAGATTATCATAATGGTCCCTTCTGGCCTTGGAATCTATGAATCTGTGGATGTAGAGGGTCCCTCACCTAGACATGCCCCTTACATGGGCATCTGTCGCTGGAAATACCACTGGACAGCAAGCACATCTTTTTAAGTCTGATCTTCTCTTCTTCACATTCACCATCAGAATTTTGATGGCACAGAGATTATCATGCTAACTCTAATTAACTAACTATCACTAACTAACAAACACCAACTTTAATAACTAATAATTATCTACTGGCACTTAAAAGTAGTAAGGCTCTGGATCCAAGAGAAGTGCACTTCCGGGTGATGGTGCAGTTGGCAGGGACTGAGGTCCCATGCTCCCTTTTATATGATCACCTTCATAATGTTCAACAAAACTGAGGGGAGAAGCAGAAGGCATGTGAGCAGTGTAACAGGCACCCTTGGGAGAAGATTCCAAGGTCCAGGCTGCACCGGCCAGTGCAACCCCTGAGTGGTAATATGCAGAGAACGTTCCAAAAAGCAGAGAATTTAGTTTGTTCTTGACTAAGTTTGGGGGGAATATAAATCCTACAATGGTCTCTCCAGGTCTGAAATATTATCCCTCTCTTTCCAAAATGTGCAATATTCCCCTCATAAATCTATGTTCCCCCAGCTTTTCACAAAAGTATGGAGCATGTGGCTGTTGACATTTTCTGCCAGATTAATGCCCCCAAACTGGCAACACAGCTCACCAGACTGGTCAAAATATCTACAACACAGGAAATTCCCTCAGGCAGTAAGTTTTGGTGGTGGTGAATTGAAGAACCAGAAAAGCCAGACTCAGGATATGGTTGATAGAGGTAAAATTAATGAAGAGTGGAAGCAATCATTCTGCTAAAATGATTGCAAAGGTTATACTGGAACTTCAACCGAAAGTGATATGGTAAGCATAGTAGAGCTCTTTCCCTTGTTCATCAAAGAATTCTGACTGGAGATCTATATTAAGGACTTCATAGAATACAAGTGCACTGCTATTTGAAGGATTTAGTCATAATCCCAGGGAAGAATAGACAAAATATTTGGGAACTAATTTACTTGGTTTGTTAACATTGTGCAAATCCTTCTTATATCCTCCTTATTCTTATCCACACTGACTAAGCAATCTTGACAGGATTTTAGGATATCCAGATGGGGATGAGTGGTAACATCCTAAGGGACTGTTCCAGCAAACATTTATTACTACACACGTGCTGCAATAAATTGTCTCATTGAAATGAAAAGCACTACTCATGGCAGTCAAGATTACAATGATTGCTGGATTGTGCTCTAAGGTGATAGAAATACAGTCACAGAGTGACCTCCCTTTACACAGAAGTCCAGAAAAAGGTAACGAAAGTGATGAAAAGCAAAGAAGGCCTTCTATATGAGAGAGGATTAAAATGATTGTGTCTACTCAGTTCAGAGGGAAGATAAATTAGAGGCAACAGGATAAACCTATGTACTATTCCTAAATACTGGGTACATTTACACAGCACGCTCTGCCCTCCTCCTCTCCCCCCGCCCCCTGCGCCCACCACGGCAGCAAGTCTCCGATACAGTCCAACTGACTCGGGCTAGTGGGGCTCGCACTGCAGTGCTAAAAATAGCAGTGAAGCTGTTGGAGTTTGGGCTTTAGCTGGAGCTTGGGCTCTGAGACCCAGTGAGAGGGAGGATCTCAGAGCCTGGGCTCCATCCCTGGCCCTGCATATCTACACTGCTGTTTTTAGCACTGCAGCACGCGCCCAAGTCAATTGACCCAGGCTCTGAGATGCACTGCTGTGGGGGTTTTTTGTTTGTTTTGTTTTTTTTGCTGTGTAAACACACCCAACGACTATGTTCAGTGGAGATAAGGTTGAGAGTATACATCAGTAATTTAGGGTTTAAGTTAAATTAGAGATGTTGTAATTACCCCCAAACCAAGCATTAAAAACCCAGTGCTTTGATCTCAGGTTCAAGTGGGTAAGGAACCAAGAAATCAAATATCTTGATTTTAAGATGTTTTGTAATTTTTAAGGCCCCAGTTCAGCAAAGGACTAAGATAACAGAAATGCAGTTCAAATAAGACCTTGTTTTATGCAGAAGATACAAAAAAGGCAACAAAAATGATTAAAAGCATAGAAGCTTTCCAAATGAAAGAGGATTAAAATGATTGCTTACATCCCATTGATTTCAATAGATCTTAAACACGCTTAATTTCTTTTCTGAATCACGGCCTTAGTCTACCCATGTATTACCAATACAGTCAGAATACTTTTTAATTATTATTTTGAATGTATTTCACTTCATCCTTAAAGTTATCTCTTCTTTTTGGTTTGTGAGCTTCATAGTCAGAAAAGGATTTCTCCTTCTTATACCATTCTATGTTAAGTTACTCACTGTTATTTCACACGACAATACTCATGTTCTCTGTGGAACCTCATATCAGACTTGATGTACTCACTGCTGTTCCATTTAAGTTTGCAGAAAGGAACTGCAGTATCTCTTGCTGTTTAAATCAACTTTTGAGCCTGACTTAGTCAGAGAAGACTATTCTTCATTTACACCAAGAAATCAGATTCTGTCTGGATGTCAATTAATGAAAGCCTATGGACTTTTTTTTATTAGTTCTAAATTCAAATTATATAAAAATCTAAGCCCACTTAGCAGTTGTTTAGTGATATCACAGAGCTTGGGCTTTTTTGTATTGATTGGTAATGTGTAGACTATTTTAATTTATTTGTGATTAGTAACCTCAGTTTCTTGCTGTGAACTGTAGTGCTAATAGTCTACTTTGGAAGTCTGTATGCAAAGCACAATTAGTAAAAGCAGCACTTAGCTAGACCATGATATTCCTTTATCTATTTTCTAATACTTTATCATATCTTAGTTATTTTGTTGCAAATACACCTGGTTTTGCTTTAAACCAAATCCTTTTTTATACAGTCATATTAATTGAATCTACTCTATGTATAACAAATGAGGTGTCTTCTGTTGAATTCATTTATGAGGTAACTGTTGAATGCAAAGCTTTCAGTCTCTGCAGATGTTGTAAACCTTGAAAGAGCAGCTTGAGCTGAAAGATGTCAGAAGTGTAGTATTCCTTGGACCACCTACCGGTTTGTCTACATGACAAAATGTTAGAACAGAGGTCTCCAAACTGTGGGGCATGCCCTCCTAGGGAGTGCCACCCAGCCCCGCTCTGCTCTGGCTCTGCCCCGAGCCCCCACACCCAGGGCCTTGGCTCCTGACCGCAGCTCTGCACCTGGCCCTGGCCTGCCCACAGCTGCAGCCCCAGCTGTGGCCCTGTTACCTCTGTCTGCGTCCCCCACCCCCGGAACCGCAGCCCCACTCCCAGCCTCAGGAAGGGTAAGGTGGGACATTACCCTGAAAATTTTGGGGACCACTGTGTTAGAATGTGGCCTGAAGCACTGGGTTAGCTGACGTGATATTTACCCCCACGTATTTGACTATTGTTCACTAGGACAAATTGTTCTCAGCATCATATCAGTTAATTGTGATTAAACCATTAAGTGCAAGTAATCACAAATAGCTGGCATAGTGATGAACACCATTTGTCCTAGTCTACAATAACCACATTGCCATAGTCAGCATCACGTCAGCTAATTCATATATTCCCAAACGTGTTCAAACATGCTAAAATTATGTAGTGTACCCTATATATTTTCTTATATATATGCACAGTATTGGGTGCATACGTTTGTCTGATACTATGGAATATTAAAGATGTGTCCTCAAATTGGGGATATTTCCCCCTCACAAAATGTTTAGTGGGAAAGAGAGTCCCTCCGCTTGGAACATCATCCAACATAAAAAAATATAGCCACCTCGTCAATACAAGATTATAATAATTCACTCTTGGCTCTCTAATGAATTGTATAAACACTATTTATTAAGACATAACAAGGCCCCTGGACGTAAATATAGCCAAGCATTCACTTGATGGCTATTTGTGGTCCTAGGGGTTTTCTATCTAATTTAAATGAAGAGTTTTACTTCTGTAAATTATTGTTATAAAGAAGCTGCTTAAAAATGCATTTTATGAAAGCAGTGATGTACATTCTGGCAGAAACACTTCAGAGTTGCTGCTCTTGGGAATGTAACCTCTCAGTAAATTTGTAAATGAAATACAATGAGGAGTGTGATAAAAAATTGTACTGATCAGCCTTTGTTAGCAAATTATAACAAATCAGATTTCCACACTTTCCCTTTACATATTGGGATAGGCTGGTCACTTACATATAAAGGCCATTATACAGGGAGTCCTTGGACTTATGACACAATTCGTTCCTCAGAATTGCATTGTAAGTCGAAAGCACTTTTCCCATAGGAATCAATGGTATGAAGGGGGATTGGTTTCTGAACCAAGGCTTGATACTATTTTCACCACAATAACCCAGATTTTTGTACTAAATGAATTATAGATGACTAATGTTGCAACATCAATGTATTTACTGTACACTGTATTTTGTAAATCACATTCAAGTAAACATATAAACTCACATATGCTGCTCAGAATGCCGGCAACACAGGCTCAGAAAACCAGGGATAATGGCAGAAATGCTAAGCCTCAGCCAATCACTGTTCAAGCTTACTGATTGGCTGAGCTCGGGGCCGGGAGCCAATAAAAAACAAGCGGCAACCCTACTTGGCAAAAAGCTATCTTGCTGCCTCAAAGCAACTCAGAAGTGACCCCCTTCAAGCTCCATACCAGTATAACGCAACCAGGAAGTGATTTCAAGCGAACTTTATGCAAATCAAGTGACCTAAGGGCGAAAGAAGCATCATAGGGGCGAAACGGGCAGTCAATTGAAAAGCGCTGTAAGTGACGTCCAACGTAAGTCAGGCATCATAAGTCTGAGGACTCTCTGTATTACTGTGTATATTAACATAAGGGATAGAAATATTTTTGTTTGTATATTTAGGCCCTGTATATTTAAGTATCCTCATTAAAGAAGCATGCTGAAGCATGCACTTAACTTAAAGCACATGTTTAATACCCATTTAAGTCAATGGTACTTAAGCATGTGCTTAAAACTAAGCACATACTCATGTGATTTCCTGAATAAGGACGAATTTAAGCATGTGCTCCAGTGTTTTCTTGAATCAATGTCCCAATGAGCATTTGATCTGGACAGTAAATCCAAATCAGATTAAACAAGACTTCAGCAAACTATCACAAGGGTAATTACTACAGTTAATAGAAAAAGCTTCATTTTCTCATAAAGAGCACAAATAATTTAAATTCTACTAAACAGGAATGCTATTTGCTATGGGTGAGGGGGCATTTGTCCCACTCCCTATCCTGAATTTTCATAACTCCTTGCCAGGTGTCTGCCCTGGGTCTGCAGGGGCTGCTGTGGGGTGGGGCAGGATGGGCCAGAGCACCTAATTGTCAGCTTATCAGCACTGCTCTCCCCATTGGCAGGACAGGCAGCAGCAGCAGCACCCTGGGTTGAAGCAAGCTAGGCCCCAATCCCTGCCCAGAGCCCACCTCTTACTCCCCAGGATAGTACCAGCACCCCACCTTACTCTGGGATAGGACCAGCTCACTAACTCCTCCTGCACCCACGAGCAGCTGCGGGCTCAGCGGGGAGGCAGAAGCGGGAATACTGACACAACATTGCCCCTACCACCAGAATGTTTCTGAAACAATGCCCCTGCTACTAAATTAGGTGAAGATTTTCATGAAGAAGTTGTTTAAACACCAGGCTATAACATCATTCTCACACTCACTCTCTGTCCCAATGACTGTTCAATTATTTATCGAAAGTGGGACAGTTAAAACAGGACACCACTGAGAGAGACTCACCTCAGAATATCCCATAGCCCAGAAGCTAGGGCACTCACCTGAGAGGTGGCATATCCCTGTTCAAATCCCTTCTCCTGTTCATGCAGAGGGTCTCCCACATTCTGGATGTGTACACTAGTCACTGAGCTAAATGTTATGAGGCGCTCCTCCATCATCATCACCTCTGACAAGAAGCACCTAACTCCAGCAGAGGGTTCACGGCTGTGAATTCCAAGTGGGGATAAGCGCCTCCCTGCAGCCTGGACGTAGGTATCTATCTTCCTGAGAGGGGCAAAGCTTGCCACACACCCCTTGTCTTAACATTCTGCCATTGGCTAGTTTAGCTGGCGCCACGCTCAGCATGCTGCGTTTTGTAAATCCCATTTTTAGGCACCTATATCTCCCTATTCACTCTATAGGGAGCAGAGGTGCCAAACTTTTAGGCTTTTGTAAATCCCAGTGATTTTCTGAAAGTTAGGCCTTGTGATGTTTACCACAACTCAATCCCTAAATGCTGAATTCCTAACAGCTATTTTATTCTGTTTAATTATTTGATCATATAGCTAAATGCATTGATATGAAAATAAAAACATAAAAGGCCAAATTCTGCTCTCAGGTACATAAGTACAAGTTTGGAATGATTCTTGATTAATTGCGTTCACTCTAGGTATTCACCTGAGTGAATGAGTGTCTACTTTGGCCTATAACAGGGGTTCTCAAACTGGGAGTCGGGACCCCTCAGGGGTTCGCGAGGTTATTATATGGGGGGTCACGAGCTGTCAGCCTCCACCCTAAACCCTGCTTTGCCTCCAGCATTTATAATGATGTTAAATATATAAAAAAGTGTTTTTAATTTATAAGAGGGGTCACACTCAGAGGCTTGCTATGTGAAAGGGGTCACCAGTACAAAAGTTTGAGAACCACTGGCCTATAACATACAAACCTACTGGATATCATCAGCACAGCCGTAATTCATTGATTTGGAAACAGCTATGATGTTGCACAGAGAGATATTCATGAAGAAGTGGAAACTGACTCTGCTTATGTAAACACCTTCACCATTAGGGATGTCTCACTGACTGTAGGCAGCCTGGATACTCTCTAGTGGAGAGTCAGGTATCAAATGGCAACATGAAAGTCGCTAGGAATGAATGCAAGGCTGCAGTTTCTCCTTTCCACTTTGTTCTCATCTTGGCTGGGATGGTAATCATTGCTCAGGTTTGTCTGTTTCCTTAGACTTGGTTCATATAATCAGATGCATGTTCAACATGTTGGATGGTCTCTGAGGTACATCTTGCTTTATTGATTAGCATCTCAGATCCTCAGGTAAATCTGGTCTCTAGCTGTTCAGTATTCAGCAAGCAAACCTCTCATTCCTTTCCCATCATAGAGATATTTATAACTCCTCGTTTGCAATTCCACACAGGTGATTTTAGGCTGAAAATCGGTCATTTTTCTTTTCCCCCTGTGGGAAATTTCAGCTTCTTAGGATGGAATCAAAAACGGAAAGTTTTCAGCTGAAAACTGAAATTGTTAATTAGGAAATGCCACCACAGAGCCTTATGTCAGCTGTATTTCAGGCACCTCATGTCCCCTTTCTCCTCTGTGTGCTGAGGTCCCTAGCTGGATTACAACTCTCATGATGTACTATGGTGGCAGTTAAAGAAAAGACATTAACAGGACCACATTATCTTAATCTCTTTTGCTCTATTTGGATTTCTCAGCCTCTTTGTGAAGATAATTTCCTAACCTTGCTAATAAAACATTAAGGAAACATTTATTTCTGCTAACTTTGCTAATGATGACCCCTTATTTCCAAGACGCAGGACCATTGTTCCTACACTACCAATGTCTTGTGATGATAGAAGTGTCATGCTTTTAACAGATGAGTGGGGGTGGAGGTTATTTTGGCTTCTGGCAAAACTTATCTACAAAACCAAATTTAAATTAAAACAGGCCAATTAGAGTTGGTTATGCTTGGTTCAGGAAACTCACTGAACACAGTAAAGTCCACTTGGGATTAATGCGTGTTGTCCAAGCAATTTGAACATCCAGCCACTTCCCGAAACTTAAGGTTTTCTTGCAGAATCATTTTGTCAAAACTCTCTTGAATGTCCAAATGCCCTCCTCACATTATTTGTGGTTTCTCATTCCTTCATCTGATGACGCCTCATAATGTCCTGACAAACCCTTCATATTCTCCCAGGGGCTTACCTTCTTTTCCAATGGTACCCTTTAGGAAGAGCTGCTGGGCCACTTAGCCATAGGGAAAGACAAACATATTGGGCTTTTTATGATTAGTGTATCATAACCACCTATGGTTACATTTTTGAACATGTGGGTGTAGTACCAGCTTATGAGGGGTACACTTAACTACACAGACTACCCTTTGCATAGTAATATTGCAGGTGTATTATATGATAAGTACCACCCATTCTGGAGTGGCATCTCGTTTGAACACATGGATTGGCTGACATGACAGTGTCACTTCCAAAGTAATATAGAAGACAGTGTTTGGGGTCCAATATACATGCAGTACCAAAAATTCAAGTAATTGAGGGATATTCCTTGGTAGCTGATAAATGGTGCATCCCACTGCTCATCTATCTCTAATGCTGTTGTCTGAGTGTTTTATATGCTACACTATATGTTACATATAACTGATACAGTTTGTTGATTTGGATCCAATAGGCCGGAACCAGTATTGTGGACAAAGGATGGCGGAGAACTACCAGATCCAGAGAGAATGGTTGTCAATGGTAGGGACCTAAGAATTAGTTTCCTAAACAAAACGGACAATGGTACATATCGATGTGAAGCAACAAACCCTATTGGCCAAAACAGCACAGAGTATGTCCTGATTGTACATGGTGAGTACATCTCTTTAAATTCAGTAAGGGAGAGTACCTTGATTAATATTAGAAATTTTTGTTTCAACCAACTATAAGCAAGTGATAAAGAACACATGAAAGAACGACAAGAAAAAATTAAAAGTGCAATTATTCTTTTCGGAGCGCCATCTACTAGTAAGCAACAGGCTGACTTCCTTTTATTAGTAGGAGTCTAATAAATTTTGTACACCGTATATCTTTCAAATATGTGTGGAGAACCCCTTGCTAATTAAGCAACAGGCAAAAATGTCTTTGAGAGTATACTGGGAACTGTTTTATACATAATTGCATCCATAAAACATGGTGTTTAGATATAACTGTCTATGAGTGGCTAGGTCACATATAAACAAAAACCAAGAAGTACAAGGCAGTTGCTATTTATTTTATAAACCATTCAAGACAGAATACTAAAAATAAATGATAGCCTAGTGCAGAGCACTCTCAACTCCCAATGTAAGCTGAAGGTCTTGCATCACCCCAGAGACTCAGGCCCTATGTTAAAAATCACCCCCCAAATTGTCTAGTATCACAAGTTCATAATACTTATTTAATAAAATGGCCTGGTTCTCACTTAATTATGATTGTTTTGTTTTGCCTGATTTGTCTTGATGCTTCATGTCAAAAGAATAAAGGCCTTAATATTAAGTGTGAAATAGCTTGATGCAACAAAAGTACAGTAGAAGCCATTATAAGAGTCAGCATTTGGCAGCTGTTACCACACCGTTACCACAGATCTCCACCATTTAAATCTGTTACTTCAGACAATCCTGTGTGGTAACTGCTGGAAAATGGTGACTCCTACAGTCTGGATGTGAACCCAGATCTCAGAGGTGAGATGAGTTCATTAACTCCATTGCAACACCTGTTGCAATCCTTTTTTTTTTTCTAGCTTTTATACATGGGCAACTTTTTAAGAACCACCGCAAAATAAAAGGAAACACTTTTTAAGGTGAGTCTCAGACTGTAAAAGAGTCATTGGCATGAGAAATATGAAGTCTATTTCCTCCTTATAAGTCATTCAAGTGGAACAAATATATATGTTACTCTGGTGTTTGCAAGCTAGCCAACAGCATGATTCACTTGAAGTGCCAAATTACCTTTAGGTAAGTTTGGCAGTTAACATATTTATAATAAATATTTCTCTAAGCATTTTGTAATTAGTCATTTTCTGTCTCCGTTATTGAACTATAACTTATCAAAACACCCCCTGGATTAATACTGTTCATGCTGCTGAAGTTCATCATTAGTTTACCTAGTAATGATGGGCTCTTTAGACCACTGAGGCTCCACTGCTGAGGATTACTATGTTGAAAAAACAACAAAACTAACAAAAACCACCACCCTCAAACCTCCACTTATGTTGATTACCACAAAATATTTCCCCTTTTAAATCCTGTAGGTAATGGTTTATTAGTTGTTGGCTGCATACACAAAGTGTTACTGTCTCTCTTTGATGGACTGACAGTTTTCCAAAACCCACCAACTGTTGAAATCTGGGTGGTCTCTGTATTTTGTCAGAGGTATTAAAGTGATAATTTGGGAGAAGTTGACACTTTTTATCTCTTACATCATGGTTACTTTTACATTAGCTATGGCCATTTAATATACCTACACCTCTACCCCGATATAACGCGACCCGATATAACACGAATTTGGATATAACGCGGTAAAGCAGTGCTCCGGGGGGGGGTGGGGGGGGGCTGCGAGCTCCAGCGGATCAAAGCAAGTTCAATATAACGCGGTTTCACATATAACGCGGTAAGATTTTTTGACTCCCGGGGACAGTGTTATATCGGGGTAGAGGTGTATAAGGAAGAATATTTGATGATCAGCTGCCTTGTGTCTTTCACTTCCAATCAGTTGCATGCACCCTACTGATCTGATTACAACTTGATGGCAGTCTCTAAAATCATTCATTATCAAGATGCCATTCTGCTGTGTGTGACAGCACATTATGCATTTTATCTCATTTAACTTTAACATTGCTGACAATGTCTGTTATGGATACTGGAGCTTTCCTTAATTGCATTCAAGCAAATCTAGCATTAGAACTACATAAGGTAATTTGGCTTCCTAGAACTCAGTAACATTGGAAGTTGTATGACCGAGAATGCAGTGATGTTTGCTATTAATAACCTGTTCCATACTGGAGTTATAAAGCCTCTGCTGTGAATGAGAGGTTGGGATTAATTATTTAATTATAGGGATAGTGTAATTAGTTTATACAGATCAATTTGGGCAACCACTTGTCCCCTCTTTTTATCATTGCCTCAGACTGATCAGCTCATCCAGATTTAATGAAACAGGAACTTCCTTTCTTTTCTGTTTGAAAACTGATGAAAAGCAGTTTTGGTATCCTGCAGCCAGGTTGTCTTATTGAATAGAGGACATATTTTCCTCGTAACTTTATTTTACTAAATAGATTTGTAGCACTCTCTGACTTCTCTTCACACCTTCTCCTGTAGCTAAGGCGGTGACATCAAAATATGTACCCCTTCCCTTTATTATGGCTTACATACTATTATATAGTCATACATTCTGACCTACCCATCTTTGATTTCTTATACATACAGTGCCAAATTTAATATGGCATGGACTAAAGCCACATGGGAAGGGAGTTTCCACAAGGAAGCCCTCACAGAAATTCCCCCATATTGTCTGGTCAGGGAGGCAACATTCCAGAAAAGGGGAATCTAGCAAACCCACAAGCAATCATGCAGATACCCTGCTAGCCACCAGCAGCACCCCATTGGCAATGCAACTTCATTGAAGCCAAGCTACAAGTGACTTTGTCATAGAAGCGTCTAGGACCACAGGGTGAGATTGTTGGTTATGTGTAAAAGATAATACAACTATGAGGGCTGTATTAACTTTTCCAGATAAGCGCTGTGGGACTGGATAGAGAACAGTGGGCATCCCAACTCTCAACCTTCCCACTTCTCCCCTGACTCTCTCAGTCTATGCCACCAGATCAAAATGGAGAAATGATGCCACTAAGGCAGTTGAGGCCCCCTTCTGTGTGTGGAAGTTCTCCTTCATGCACAGAGCAGTGGAAAGGGAAGCACGATCTCGCTCACAATAGTTTTTGTATTTAATTTTTACCCATATAAGACTTTTTCCTCCTTGTTTGTCTTATTTTTTCTCTTTTAACAGAATTTGTCTTTCTGCTTTTTTATCAAGTTTCTCAGACTTGCCCACCCTCCCTGTTTTCTTTTTTACTATTAACACGTCTCTCAGTGGGACCCTATCCACTAATTCCCTCAATTTTCCAAAGTTATCTTCATAACTCAGAAGAGATTTAGAAAGCTTAGAGCAGAAGCTTGCCTAAAAATGAAAATGTGTAGTTTATCATAATTAGAGATTAAGGGTAATCAAAGTGTATATACATATTAATTATACAAACAAAGCAAGGAGCATATGACGCCTTTAATTGGGCCAACTTAGACATAAAATTATATAGAAGAGTGATCACTTCTTCCCATTGCAGATGAACATGAGGTAATAGTTTTATGATGTTGGCTGATGGTAGTTTAAATAAATATAGCTATATGCAGATTAATGGCAGTTTGTTATAGTTAGTATCTACTAACAAGTCTTTTTGTTTCATTTTTTCACTATAAGTAAAGGAATCTTGTTTTAGAAAAAGTGAACATATTTAACTATGAAATGGGTCTGTGCTGCTTTGCTGAAGAAATACAGCTGCTACTTTCATTTTTCTTTTGTCAGGAAAACACTCAAACTGGAAGGTGTACACAAAATGAGAGTTTATAGACAGCAGTGCAAAGGGAAGATACGTTTTTCACTCAAACATTTGTCTCCTGCAGTAATGAAAGCCAAATCCTAATACCTGTAGCTGTTGTCATTTCTGTATTCTAATATATTATTTTGGTGTAGTAGAAGTTCACATTCTGGTAAGATATATTATACCCCATCTATAGTGACGGACTATAGACAGCAGAATCTGTGCTTTCTCTCTCCTTGACTTTATTGAGAATTTTTGGTTACCTATGATCAAATACTTGCTATTAATCACCAGTATGCAGAACAAACTACCGAAATAATGACATTCAACTCAAAAACATATTTTCTACTTGGTAAGCTAAAGTAAAAAGCTCCATTAATTTAGCTGGAGATGAGAACTGAACAAGTCTGTCATAATCAAGCTAAAGACACGGTTGTTACATATGGACAAATCAATCACTAAAGACTTGGTTCAGAACATAATATCAGGGATGACAGAAATTCAAATTAGTGATGGAGTATCCACCAATATGAACAATAAAATGAAAATGAGATATGAGGCCTGAGTTTAATGTAGTATCTTACTGACAAACAGACAAATGTCAAGATAAACTCTTTATTAGGAACAGGATTTATGAACAGAATAAGGTAAAAACTTTCCACTACTCTGTGTAGTTGCAGCCTGGGACTGCCCTGTCCTGGGTTTCTTGTTTCTACCCCAGTAGGATGTGTGTCACCAGTAACCAAAGACTGAATGTCCAGAAAGTATGGCATCTCTACACTTTTTGGAGGATTCACTGTATACCACACTCAAGATCATAATCTCCAAACACATCTTTTCTCTCTGGAAAGCTGAAATAGAAGCTCCACTAGGTCAGTTAGTAATGAAAAATCATCATCTGTAAACAATTCCATTATATTTCAACAGAGGTCCCTAGTAGAGCAATGCCTTGAAGTAACTTACAAATTATCATTGGTTTTTGCTTAATATCACAAGATACCATGTGATACATTAGATTCACTGTATCTATACATTAGATTCACTGAGACAAGTGGAGTTACTGTACATCACATATCTTATGATGTTGCAAGGTAATGTGGAAGTTACCTTGAGTCACTACTGGTCATGGACAGTTCCTTTCATCAGCAAATACAATATAAGTAGTGGAAAGAGCTAGTCCTGGTGATATGAAGGCTTTCTCCTGGGCAGTTAGCTTGGATTAACTTGAGCATCCCATTTTTTCTACGCTTCTTCTGGGGTAGACAACACTTGATGCTAGAAAGAGCAATCAAATCAATGTGAGCCACATCCTCTCATTAACATTTCAAATTTAACACCTCAATTTTCCAACCTCCATCATCTCCCCTCCCTCCCTTTGCCATCACTGTTGACAATTTGACTGTCATCCATGCTTCCTTCTCATCTGGGCTTTTGCCAACCCATCACACCTCTTGCAAATGTGGCCCATTTCTCTGTCCCCATTGTTAAAAATTTGGTTCACACTAGAACTGTCTGGGAAATGTTATTTCTCTCCTGCAACAAATTTAGATTTTTTAAAAAGCAAATCTGAATTGGGAGGAAAAAGTCAAAACTTCAAAATATTTCACAGGAGGTAAAATTCCATTTGGGGAGAACTGAAATGATTTGTCTGCTTCTTCCCAGCTGCCTAACCCACCTTATGGAGTCAGGTAGCACAGGGAGGCAGCTGTTCAGGAAGTCAGTTCCCTGACTTCCTGGGCAGCTGCTTCACGGGAGCTGAGTGCCCCAGAATGTAGTTGCCCTGGTGCCCAGGTTGGCAGAAAACTAGGATGGCTGGCATGCCTGCCTGCCTGCTTTCTATCGAAAGTTTTCTTAGAATTAACACATCCCCACAGAACATTTCCATCCCCTTAGATGAGCATTTTCAAACAGAAAAGTGTAAAGTACCTTCAGAAAATTTTCAACGTGCTGTAGTTCACACACAATTATTTCTTGCTTTAGTACTACTGTAACCTCTTCCTCTCCAGCCTCTCTACTTTGTTTCTCCTATCTCCAGTCCATCCAGCACACTACAGTTAGCTATTTAGGGTATGTCCACATAGCATTTTGGAGCCCATGGGAGTAAGCCTTCCAGTCCAGGTCGAGAGATTTGGGTTAGCGGGACTCACGCTAACTCTCTAAAAATAACTCTGTAGATAGCACTTTGAAGTTGCTCTAGTCCAAACTGCAACTTGAAAGCCCTGTCCACAGAGCTATTTTTAGAGTGCTAAGATGAGCATGTCAACCGGGAATGGGAGGCTCCCTGCCCACAGGCTGCAGAATGCTGCGTAGCCATACGCCAATTCCGATATTGCTCTGACCGCATCATCCATTTCCTCAAAGCCTTTCATCAGTTCTTTGTCTCATTTCATATCCTATTTAAACTGTTCACCCTCACCTGTGAGAGTGCACAATTCTGCCTTTGCCTGTATCTCAGCCCTTGCACGCACCCATTCTCTCTCTTTCATGCCTGGATCTCTGGTCATTTTATTCAGCCGGAGCACTCACATTATTGAAGTGCACCAAGCATCTTCACTCTTCAAATTTGTCCTCAAAACTCACGCTGGTTCACCTTCTGCTGCCAAGCTCCATTCCAGTGCCATCCATTCTTTCTCACATGCTCAACTTTATCTTTAAATAATTTAAAATTCTGAACTAACCAGAGACATACACAACCAAGCTGCATTATCTTTATTTGTTGTAACCTCCTTTTTTGTCTGTCATCCCCTGTTGTCATCCCTCATTGTATCATATTTAATCTCCATTCTAAAATCCTTTTAGAAGGACCTCTGCCTTTTCACACTTTTGTAAAAGCACTAAGCACACCTACAGTGCTCCAATGATTATTGGAACAATTTAAAATAAGGTTAAAAAGCGGGAGAATGCTTTAAGAAGAGGTAAAATTGCATACTGTAATTGGTCTTATCAAATGGGAAGTAGACCTACTGCTCTGCAAGTATTTTCACTCCAGCACTCTAATTAATCTCGTGCATTGCTTTTGAACATCTTTTCTTTGCAAACGTCTCTCAAAGATAAACAGACAAAATATCCACTGCAAGAGAAAAAGAAGAGAAAGAGAGACAGCAATATGGAGCAGCAGGTCTCATTATAATGAAGTATCCCTACAATTGGTGTTCACATCTCTCTGAGCGCTTCCAAACATTGAGCTAGTTGGTCAAACTCTAAAACGGCCTACTAGTTATGGGAATAAATCATTTAATTTACAGACATGACCAGCTGGAGGGAGCTGCACTGCCTTACCCTTTCATTGAACACAGGCTTGGGCTTCTGAAAAGAGAAGTAGAATTGGGCATTGGTATTATGGAGTGGTAGTAACCTCTCCATAATTAAAAGTTTGAAACTGAGTTTTTTATTATAAACCCAACTGGGCCCCCTGCACTTATAAATCACACATAAAGAGATATCCACCTCAAAAGATAGCGTATGTCTGGGGCTGAGGTGTGTATGTATATATATCTCCATCCAAATTTGAATTGAAGTGGACAAGGTGTTCCTCAATTTTGTCTCCCTAAAAACAGAGGAATTCACCAATGTTCAAAAAGTCTGTTTTGTTGCTACTTGGTACCCGCCACCCCCCCCCAAAAAGTGTTGATTATACTCTCAATTATTAAGATTTTAAATATAATGGTTCATCAACCCTGATAAGGTTTAAATAGGCTGGGCACTCATGCTTTCATATGAAAAAAAAATTAAGATTTGATCTCGCAGACTAAAGGGGATCCTGGCTTGTTGTCCTTAGGAGAACTAGAAAAATAATGGAAGAAAAGCTTCTGCCCTATTATGTATTGCTCCATTACAATGTCTTTGATTCCTTCCCTCCCCCAAACATAGACACAGACTTCGTAAAATCTACAGGAAGGGGTTTCTTCTTCTGCACAAACTCCAACATCTTCAGGAGTGGGTTTACTTTCCTGCAGATTCTAAGAGGTATGCAAGAATGGGGGTCTACTCCTGAAGATATCAAGAAATGCAGCCACAAGGAAGGTGTGGGTAGGGTTGCCATCCTCACGGTTTCACCGGGAGTCTTCTGGAATCGCCTCCAGGAGATAGAGCCCTACTGAAGCCAAACCAGGAGATTTTAGGTTGCTAAAAGTCTGGCGGTGCAGCGGGGTTAAGGCAGACTCCCTGTGTGCCCTGGCCCCGTGCCGCTCACGGAAGTGGCAGGCACATCCCTGCAACCCCTGGGGAGGAGGGGGGCCTCTGTGCGCCACCCCAAGCGCAGACTCTGCAGCTCCCATTGGCCAGGAACTGCGGCCAATGGGAGCTATGGGGGTGGTGCCTGCGGGTATGGGCAGCGCACGGAGAGCCCTGCTCCCGCCCCGCTGTGCCGCTGTCCAGGAGCTGCCTGAGGTAAGTGCCACCCGGCCAAAACCCACATCCCAAACCTTCTCCTGCACCCTAACCCCCTTTCCCAGCCCGGAGCCAGCACCCAAACTCCCTCCCAGAACCCACACCCCCTCTTGCACCCAAACTCACTCCCGGAGTTTGCACCACTCACCCCGTCCTGCACCCAAACTCCCTCCCAGAGCCCGCATCCCAAACCTCCTCCTGCACACCAACCCTGCCCCAGCCCAGAGCCTGCACCCAAACTCTCTCCCAGAACCCTCCCGCTCCTGTACCCAAACTCCCTCCTGGAGCCTGCACCCCTCACTCCTCCCACCCCACCCCCTGTCCCAGCTGTGAGCTCCCTCCCACACCCAAACTCCCTCCCAAAGCCTGCACGTTGCACACCCTCCTGCACCCCAACCTCCTGCTCCAGCCTGGTGAGGGTGGGGGAGAACGATCAACGGAGGGAGGGGGGATGGAGTGAGTGGGGGTCAGAGCATCTGAGAAGGGGCAGGGCAGGGGCATGGCCTTGGGAAAGGGGTGGGACAAGGGTGTTTGGGTTTGTGCGATTAGACAGTTGGCAACCCTAGGTGGTGGGAACATTTTCCTAGCCCCATTAGGACTGTTATAAAAATGAAGCAAAGTTACATACACTTTCTCGTAAGTCATAGTAAATGTTGCAGGTGCATCATAATGTTTTAAATGTTTATTACTTTTCAAGAACATCAATATTCAAAAAAGCAATAAACCCAGGAAATCCAGGGCTGAGGTTGCACTTCCACAACAGCCTTTGTGTCACGTTTGCATTGCATAATGTTGTTTCAGCACTTTGGCTAAGGAAATCTGTGTTTGGCTGGCCATTTTTAAGACAGTTATGATGAAACTGTTGATTTAATTTTATGTGTGAACTGTCCAGCAGTTGGTGAATGGTCAGTTGCCAGTCTTCAACTATGGACATTTGCAAATTCTGACATGTTACATACAAAGGAATGACACTACAACCCATTCTATCTTAATACACCTTTACCTCGATATAACGCTGTCCTCGGGAGCCAAAAAATCTTACCACGTTATAGGTGAAACCGCGTTATATTGAGCTTGCTTTGATTCGCCAGAGTGCGCAGTCCCACCCCCCCGGAGCACTGCTTTCCCACGTTATAACCAAATTCGTGTTATATCAGGTCGCGTTATAGTGGGGTAGAGGTGTATATGAGATAGTCATGCATTTATTTATGCAGATCTGGAGTTTTGAAAAATAGTGTTAATAATATGACATGCCAAAATATATAATTTGTTAATTAAGAATATGTGATAATTCTTCATTTGAACTTACTGTGTAATGCCTTAAAGAGGAACAGAATGCATGCTGACTTTGAATAGAAAGAGGCTTTCTCCATGTCCACAGTCACTGAACATATAAAGCTGGTATTTTGGATGTGAATGTTAAAAGTGAATCTACAATGAAATATCTGGAAATAAGTGTACTGCAACTACTGTGCAGATAGTTCAATTCTTACTGTAGCATTTCAACCACTTTACTTTTACTTCTTGATGTCTTGTTAATAGTGTGCAATGCAATGCAGTGTGTGTTATTGTTCTTTTTGTTCCAAGTATAAGTTTTGGGTTTTTTGACTCTCTATTGGAGCAGAGTTCAGGTAATAGGGTAAAGTTTTCCAAAGCATGTAGGTGTTTTTTTTTTGTTTTTTTTTTTTTAATTTTACTCATGGTTATTTTACTCTGACTTGCTGTTGAGGTGCAACCTAAACTCTGAATTTTCTGTCTAATTTTTTTCTTAATGCTAGCGTTTTTGAAATATAATGTAAACTAAAAACTTTGATGTGTCTGCAGCCTTAACTTCACTTTAATAAAGCTATTGTGTCAAAACTGGACTTCAAAATTACCTGGGTTAGTAAAATCATATACAGTACTATACATGTTAAATGCCAGGTTAACTTCCATTATTTTGGAATTTATTTATATTGAGGATGACATGAATGCTGAAAAGTGTTGCAGCACCATTCAGTTAAAACAGATGAAAAAGTTAAAGCCTACCAATTGCTAATGATGCCCCATTTCCTACAAAGTCATTTATTATCTGTATAGACTAAAAACTATAAAGGGGTTATGATCATTACTCTGTAATCTTGAGCATTTTTAAGTAATTGGAGCATTGTCTTCTTTTATGAGCAATATACAAGTAAAATTTTTGGATGCATTGCAGTCAGTAGAGTATAATGACATGCTATTTCATTTTAATAGCTAAGATTTCAATTGATCTTAGCTTGGTGCTACATCAGCAGCATATTGTTCTGCCAACTGGGGTTGCAAAGTTCAGGAATGCCAGGCAGATCTTTGGTTCTAAGCAAGCAGAGCTAATATCATAACTCTATAGAGGTAAGGTATTATAATTTGAGTAAAGGGGAGTGAGCATAACTTCTGCAAAACTGGTAATGCATCTCTGACTGACAGCTATAAAAAAAAACAACAGATATGTGATCTAGGGTCCCTCTCCTATGAGTCAAGATGACAACAAAAGGGAAAAGGGCAACAAGAGTGAAATACACACATTTGGGATTGGCTTGTGGCAATCCATTACTATTTCTTGGATTGGTAATGTGGTGGTAATGAAGGTTAGTTGTAGTTATTAGGCTTTTTAGTGCTAGTATTACTAACTGTTAGTTTTTGTCAAGTCTAGCTTAGTCAGATATACAGCTATAATTTTGTATATGATGTAAAGCCAAAAATATCATCTAAAATGTCTTCATTTGGTTTTCTCTGGATGTAATAAATATAAGGAGAACTGATCAAAAATGTAGACGGTAATGTTTCATATGATACTTCTTAAAAAAAAAACAGAATTTTGTCACAGCCTGCTTTGAATATTTTAAGTTCTTTTGACATATCTTTTATTTACATGTATTTATATTGTATACTTTTATTTTACTTTGTGTGTGTGTTGCTGGCTTTTTTTCAGGGGGGACATGGTGGATCCTAGTTTACTAGTGGTAATTCCCATTAATTCTTCATAAAGTTGATTATAACTTTATTTTTACTCTTCAGATAGAATTTGAAATCTTAAAACGTAGGACAGTTTTAGTATAGAACATGGCAGAAGGCATCCAAAACCATAATTTGTAACTTAGCAAAAAAACAATTTATTTTTGAAAATAACAGAGTACTACATTTATGCAGTATTATTAACTTTTTGGACCAATGTGATTTAAAACCTACCATATATTATAAGTGAAGCTGATACTGATGTCTATGACTACGGTTGTTTAACTCTTTCTGTTATAATCCCGTATTTTCAGTTGCTTAGAATTTTGCAAACTTTAATTTGGGCTGGATTTTTCACACTTGGTCTGTGTTTCAAGCTATTGTTTTGGTTCTTAAGTTTCAGCAAAAATGGCTTAGCCATTTCCAAGAACAAGTTTGGGAAAAATATGTAGTTATGGCTATGTTTAAAAAAATATCCAACCAATTTTTGAAGAGCGGTAGCAGCTCCATCATTTGGGACAGGAACTTGAAATTTGGCAGGAAGATAATGCTGGTGTCCGAGAGGTATCTTTTGTTCTCCATTTGAAAATTGACTCAAATTTAGTGAAGTTTTAACCTCTGAAAATTTCCATTTACACACACTTAGTATAATTTATTAGAGATGTCCTGCTAAAATCTATGAATATTCCATCTGAACTAAGCATGCTCTCAGTCCCACTGAGTTTTCATGTGCACTACGCATGCTCCAGGCTTCTCCAAATGGGACACAGAAACAGTATAACAGCCTGGAGAACATCATGAGTCTCAGCTCTAGAGCTTGATGGTATTGATAATTCTGCACACTTCACAGCCCTTAGTATTGAGCAGGACATTTTACCTCCACGTTACAGATGGGGTAACTAAGATGTTGCACAAGGTATCTTCAAGCAGTACAAGAAACAGAACCCTGTTTCTGGGCACTGAGTGTAGTTATTGTTTTTAAACAATTTAATCTATTTTAAATCCAATTGCAGGTTGGCAGATCATTCTTGCAAAGAGCTGGATTGTAAAATTATAATCCCACCCAAGTAAGGTGCAATGTGTAGCCATGCTGCTCTAGGAACACGGAAGTAAACAGACTGTGACTCAGAGGATACGATTACACTATGAACTGGCGTATGACTCCTAGCTCACATATACATACTCACACTAGCTCTCTTCTGAGCTAGGAGCTAAAAATAATTGTGTAGCTGCAGTAGCATGGGCAGCGGCAGCAGGGGCTCACCATGCTGAATATGTACCCACAGGGTTCCCGGTGGGTTTGTACTCAGCACGGCTAGCCTATGCAGCTGCTGCCTGTGCTACCACAGATATACTGGTGTGCTAGCTCAGCTGAGAGCTACCGTGAGTATGCGGAAATCACACACTTAGCTCACAGTGAAGCCCTAGCCAGAGTCACACTCTGGTTCTTGCTTCCTCTTTGCTCCAGGATGGGGAAGGCTCTACCCACTCCCTGCCCACCAGTGCAGGAAGGGGAATAGCAGCCTGCTGCCGCTGTTCTCCCCTCACTCAGGCTTTGATTATGTGGGTAACCCTTGCATGGGAACAAGGGGACTTTTTACATTGCCTTACTCCCCTACGCAGGCTCGCAGAGGTGTTCATGATTGAACCCATAACCAGGTTCCTCACAGCTATGAAGAGAACATGACCTCCTACCCCGGAAAGAATTCTAACTTGGAATTGTAATAGTTTTCTCCAGATTTTCATAGATGAACCCTTGGACTAATCAGCAAAACGTGTTTCAGCTTCCTTTCTATTAAAGTCACTTTCTTAATTGCCACAGAGTTTCTGAACCAGTGCCTCTTGTACAATGTTGTGTGTTACACAAAGACACAGTGGTACTTCCAACTGCCCTGACTCTGTCCCAGAGAGGCATGCCAACTTTCACAGGTTGCAGGAGTGCCTTCTCCTCCTCCTTTCAAATCTTTCATATGGAAAGGAGAAGAGATGGCATAAGCACAGTGTGAGTAGTACAGTGAAGGTATATATCAGATGAACAGCTCATAGCAGAAAATTAGGTTGCAAAGAGGAAATGTATTGCCCATATGGTTGAGAGCATGAAGCAGCTAAAGATAACATTGGTGTGTAAAACAGTGCTTTTTGAAGGCATACAGGTCCAAAAGTCTAGCTCCCAAGCCCATTTCAAAAGATCTATGGCTACCTCCTGGGCACAAAGAAGCTTCAGTCACTCCTGAGAAAATCTGCAAGGCAGGTATATAGACTAGTCTTCATACCTTTACCAAGCATGACAAGATAAATCTGGTGGTCTTGGGAGATGCATCAGTTCTGAGAAGGATGCTCAAAGCTGTTGTAGGCCAGTAGTGATTTGTCTTCTCTTAAAAGGCTTCAGTGAAGGATTCATATTCATATCTATTTTTTCTTTACTTTCCCTGTGCTGACAATCTTCACTGCTGTTTACTTGCCAAATATATTCAAAGAGAAATTGGTTTTACCTACTATTTTCTTTTCTACAAGACATTACATCTGACAACCCCATCCACTTTTTCTCATTTTGGGTGGAGCGAGGAAGAAATAGGAAGGGCGTGGAGAGGGGAAGGAAAGGGTCTGCAAGGAAAATCCTAGTAGGAAATAGACTAGTTTCTTCAGCTCTTTGCTGTGGACCAGTGATACTCAGACCTCAGTGGTTCAGGAGCCAAATTAATGATCAACATTACCCAAAAGAGCCAAGATTACAGCGTAATTATCATAATCCCTTTATAGTTTTTATTCAGAGTGTGAATTCATTGTTTCATTTACTGTATGTGTGTGTATAATATATATATTCTAACAGCAAAATGACTGACCAAGTATTATTATTTTATCAAATACAATTGATTAATACATAATAAAAGCATCCTGATTGGTTAATAACTTAGATTGGTTAATAATTAAATCTCAGTGTTTTCATATCATGGGCCGCAAAGAACCGCAGGAGATGCATTAAGGAGCTGCTTGTGACTTGCAAGTCTCAGTCTATCACTGCTGTGGATTATTGCTCTGGTGGGCCTCCCTGCCCCCTTTTGTGGCTTCTGTTTCTTTGTTTCTAGTTAGGCTTTCTGGAGCTTTCATTGTATTATTCTGGGGAGCCATTGTAAGGGGTAGGCATTTGAGAGTTGGTCTGCTGCCTGACTGCCAGTTCTGTACTGCTTTCATTTCTGATCAGCAGTAGGGTTACCATATTTTGAGTGTCCAAAAAGAGGACACTCCACGGGGCCCCGCCCCCAGCCCCGCCCCCGCCCCCGCCCCAACTCCACCCCTTCCCCAAAGTCCCCTGCTCCATTTGCAGTATTCTGTGGTCAAACCATGGTATTGCAATGCTTTACTGGCTAAAAATATCTAAGGATTATCTTCCTAGTAGTGTGCCGTTTCCATTTAATAAAGTTGTGGCCTCTGTTTTCAGTTCCAAATCATCTGTACCATGTTTGAGCTTGCAATATACAAGAGCATGTTGTATATGACCTGCATGGTAAAAGGAACATGAGGTTTTCATTTAAGCTGCAATTTCTAATGTATTTTAATTTGCACAACTGAAATTATTTAGAACAGAAAAAAAACACATCTTGAAAATTTGACTATTAAAAAGATAGACATTGTTTTTTTATCTGGTGGCATGTTGGATTATGCAATGGTATTTTTGTGAGCATTAAGTATGTTCATCGAATACAGTGTCAACTATTAAGCAACCAAATGCACTATACTTCAGCTTGCAAAATTGCCAAAAAAAAATTGCCAAAAATTGCCAACATTTCAGCAAAACATACTGTGTATCACACTCTGTTGAAGCACTTTGGGTTAGGCTCAGCCCCATCCAGTTTTACTTTAAAAATTCTTTACCATCTTTTTTTTATTAACTTTATAATTATTGTAGTAAATCTCAAGTTGTGTAAACTACTCCCATGTCTTGTCCTGAGTTTCTTGGAGAGAATGAAAGCAACATCATGGAGAAAAGAGATCAGCACTCCACTTTAGTTTTAACTTGTATCTCAGTAAGAGAGAAAATAATATGAAAGAATCACTCCCATCTAGGGTTGCCAAGCCTCTAGGAGTGGCCTGGACTCTCCCGGAATCGGCATCAATCTGCTGGTGACTATTGAAAGCAATCCAGAAGATTTTAATAGGCTATTTTAAGAAAATGACATTACTTCATGTTGGAAAAAAAAATCCCGGAATAGCTTCAGTCAGAGCTGACAACCCTACTCCCATCTCTTCCCTTCCTTGCCTCATTCATCCTCCAGCTATGAAACTGACTGAGTGTTTTGGAATTTTCTTCACAGAAAGAGCCATGTGCAGTTGTTCTGAAAAAGCGTGCCAAGTTGGTTCACGGCTGGTTTGGTGTCTAATTTGTATCAGATGCCAGTTTTTCTTACATGAAGATCTCTAAAGGTCTTCTGCTGCTACAGACTCTTTTTGACATTTTAACTTTAATTAGTTTGGGGACACTTAAAAGACAGTGTCACTTGTCCTGTACGTTAAGAAAAAAATAATGAAAATCACAAATTTGATATGATCAGACAACAACAAATGGCACAGAATACTAGGCACAGTATACTAGGCTTGGGGATAAGTCCTGGTGACCATACTCGGGCAATTAGTTTAGCCACTTTCATGGTACCAATTTTCTTTTAGTTAAATGGGCACTTGAGGTATAAACACATTTGAATTTTTGAAGATATTGTGTGAATTTCGATTATGTTCATCTGAGAGGGTGCTTTTGTGGGTGAGGCACCAGACTGGGACTCAGGAGATTTGGGCTCCAGCCACAGCTCAACCACAGAGTTCTTGTCTGATGTTAGGCAGGTCACTTAATCCCGTGCTTCAGTTCCCCATGTGTAAATGGGGATGATCCTATTTCCTTTCTCCCAACCTTTGTCTTGTCTACTTAAATGGTCAGTTTTTCAGGGCAGGGATTGTCCCTTACCATGTGTTTGTCCAGTGCCTACCACAATAGAGTTCACAATTGCAGGCTTTAGGCATTACTGTATGTAATTCAAATAAATACCACATGTTTATGAATAAAGCTACCTCAACATATGAATCAATA
This sequence comes from Terrapene triunguis, assembly GCF_002925995.2. Lineage (NCBI taxonomy): Eukaryota > Metazoa > Chordata > Testudines > Emydidae > Terrapene > Terrapene triunguis. The sequence continues at coordinate 12,918,644 of NW_020664389.1, forward strand.
GAACATGTTTGAAATTACTATATAATGCCATACTGAGACTCACATAACACCTTAAAACTGAAGCTTTGGTTTGCAATAAATAAATAAATATAGTGAAGGACATAAATCCACACCGTGTAGAGGTCAGTGCATAGGGGTTTATTACACACAGCGCTGGCGGAGTGTCACCTGGCTTATTAGGCTCAGAGACACTGTCAATCAATTGATTACAATAGAATATATAGATTTTCCATGGGCGGGGGAAAGTGACGGGGTAGGCAATTCCACACCCCGGGATAGGCAGCAAGACAAGATAGCACATTAGCCAATGGTTAACAGGTTACATAATGTCTCCGCCCATGGTCTTAAGTTAGCAAGTTAACATTTAATTAAGACTTTGATAAAATGTTATTAGTATAAAATATATATATTGAATTCTGATTTGGGGTCCATAGGAATGGAGCAACTCCTTTGTCCAACAGGTACATTCCTAGGGGTTAAAGCAAAGAAACAGTGAAAGTACATGACAATACAGATTGTCTTCTTTATGTCTTAAGGCAGGGCATTGGTCCCTTGGAAGGGAGGTGGAAGGATGCCATATCTTTATACTGACATGTGCCAATTTTCATAAACTGTGGGAAGAACGTTCCCTACAGAAGAGACTGACACAATAGGAACAGCGATCCTTTGTTCAATCTGAAACATAATTATTCAGTTATTGCTTCAACATCTGGCATTTCTACTGACCAAGCATATCTTAGCAAAGGCAATGTTATCTTGTTTACCCCAGCTTTCTCTTAGCTGATCACTATTAGCTAGGCCTCTGGTCTCTTGACCAAACTCTGGACTTTGGGTCTGGAAAAAAGCTGGCACAATCCATATACCAGGTTGTTATATAAAATGCACATGGATTTTTAACCCTTCATATAGGAAGACTGCAGTCAATGGCTTATTGTGTAAGTTTTACCTAATTTAATCCTGACACGTTTATACAAAATTTGATGTGCTCTAATAAGCTTCAATGACAAAGTGCAGTGTATTTTTTTAATAAGTACTTCAATTAGAAAATGAAGAAAAGGGCACTTCAGTTTTATTCAAGATAGTGAACTGATTTAGAGATGTAACGTATTGACAGTGGAAAACAGTTTAAAAAAAAACCGATGTTGGAAATATTTAAGGTGGCTTTGAAAAAAATTCAACCTCAGAGCACACATTTGTAGAAATCTAAATTAAGTACTGTAAGACTCTTGGCACAAGGAAACAATTCATCAAAGGTTAATCCATCCGTTGAATACAAGTTTTGGTTTGGCACTGGCAGTTGCATTTTATGCCGATATTAATCACTGATAATGTCAAACTTAAACAAAACTCTTCAATCTAGATTATTAAAAATATTCTAAATACAAAATTAGACTGATTTCCTCGAAATGCATAATAGTTTCCAATAATTAGTATGTTTAGGGATAATTTTAAGAAAATATCAAATTCTTAATTGTGTGTCTCTGGCATCTCCTAAAATGTAAAACACAATTTTAAAAATTAAAATATTTCCATACAGCATTTTAGTTCATCAGCTTCTCCAGTAATAATATTTCCCAATTAATAATGTATCCTACAGAAAAACTAAAGACCCATACCCAATCATATCATAAAATCCCACCTAAATCTTCCTTTAATCTCTGGCCCCTCCACATATGGACTCTGAGTTCCTGGCAAAATGCTTGCAAAAAATGAGAGACTTTGCAGCGTGCCTGTAATGTTAACAGATGTGAGCTCTTTTGGATAAAGAGAGAAGTGTGCTCCAGAACCAAGGAATCCTTGCTGCCAACAGCTCTCTTGTTTGCATCTAGGAAGCTCCTGCTGCAGTTTCTCTGTTAATGTCAAATGTGGCAGAATGGCATGGAGAAAGAGGTAGTCCCTCAAGTAAGCATTGAGGGCTTTAGAGGTCAAAACCAGCATCTTGGAACTCTGCCTAGAAACTTATCAGCAGCTAGTGCAGGTATTGGAACACTGATGTTATATGCTCCCTGTGAACCACCCTGCTCAGCAAGCAGGTGGCCATATTCTGCACTTGATTCAATTTTCAAATGCTCTCTGTGTGCAACGTCACATAGCCTTGTGTAGAGTGCATCACAGCAGCCCAGTCTCAAGGTGACAAAGGCATATTAGTGACACTGGTAGCACTGGAGAGAAAAGGCTGCACTCTTTCAGCCAGATATAAATTGAAAATGCCTTTTTGACTACCACTACTATGTGATCTGCCACAATCATCCCTGGTTATAATAAAATTCCAAGATTGCCAATCTGCTCACATGTGGTGGCTGCTTTCTCTGAATTTCAGCCAGATCTTGTGGCTGCTTCTTCTATCTCACCTGTATTATTTCAGTTTGTTCTGAATTAATCTTCAGCCAGTTCACCCTTTTTCAGTCTCTATTTTTTATAAAGACATTGGATTATTTGTTCCTGCTACCAGCTATTTGTGATATAATGGAAATGTATATCTGAATACCATGAGCATGCTAAGTACTCTTCAGCCCATACTTCCTTATTAACTTTTCTAAGAAGTTGAGCAGGTGGAGTGACAAAATTGAAACTCTCCCCTGGTTTTCCTTTTCCATAGCTAATTTAAAAAAAAACTTGTCATCCCCTTCTAGGTTCTTCACAATTCTACTTCACCCTACTTGTCTGCTGTCTTCACTCTATTCTCCTCAACTCACCCCTAACCCCTTTGCTCCATCAGCGATACCATGTGTCCATTTCTACTACAAACTTCTGTGCAGTTCTGTCTTCATGGCTTTGCTGACCTTATCAATAGGGACACTACCTCCTCCTCCTAGTAAAGTCTTCACAATACCCTCTTCTGCAGGGACGCTTAAAAGAAATCAGCCATCTAATAATGGCAAAGTTGTAAGGCAATCAGAGTGAGCTGACTACATTTTTTTTTATTTTAAATTGTCAAAAGGTGTGGAACCATCAAAAATCCTCAAGTTGTGCAATAGCTACATGTGTAAGCATGTGGACTTATTTTTCTCACTCCTTCCCCACTCCTCCCTCCTTTGTTTGTCATGCTTACAAACTCTTGTTACTTTTGTTTCAGATTAGATTGTAAACTCTTCTGGACAGAAATGGTATCTACATCTGTGTTTGTAGAACACTTAGTACAATGGGGCCCTGATCATGAATGGGGCTTTTGGGTGCTATACCAGTGTAAACAAGAAATATTATTATTTAAATTCACTGAGCCAAATTCTGCAGTGTTTTGTACCAACTCCCAGTAGTAATTGCATAAATGTAACGTGAGGGCAGAATCTGGGCCTTGTGTGTGTATATATACTGTGTTGACACCAACTTTTAGCTTAACTAAAAAAGAAGAGAAAAACAGGTTTTTTGGTTTTTAAATTTTGTGTTGCTTTATCTTCCATCTGTTACTGAAATCTGCTGCTTTCAAGATGAGAAAAAGATCTGTAAACTTTTAACAAGAGGGGAGAGAGATACAATTCTTTTAATTCCAAGCTTATAAGGAGGAAGCAGTAGAAACCAAGATCCTTGTGTCTCAATGCCTTGACTTTTTTTCTGTTTCCCACCCTACCAAACAGTGTTTAATAAAACCTTAATGTGCTCCCACATCTTACCATTAAAGTGTCTTCCTATTTTTAGTATTGTCTAGAGATTCATTAAACGTCTTAGAATCATGAAACTATGTGAATCTATTTTATTCTCCTTCCAAACTGACTAGTTATTTTAGCTATATGCCTTGCATTATGAACTAATCGGAAGTTAGTCCTGACTTTTATTGTTTTAACTAAGACTCAGATCTACATAATCTGTTTATTGAAATGCTTTTTAAAAAAAAACAAAACTACAGTCTACTAGCAAAAAAACCCCAAAAACAAATCAAACATAAATTGCCATTTCAGAGCTTCATAAATCTGAATCAATTAGTAAAATTATAAATAGTGATTTCATGTCCACAAAGCTTTATGATCTTTCAGTTTCACAGCTAAGGAGCTATCGTCACATGACATTCAAGCCACAGTCTCTTTGTTCAGTCCCAGTTTCTGGGAACAACAGCCAATACCGCTCCCTTTGGATTTAAAATCTTGCTAAATAATTCAGTAATACATATTACAGTCTCTGATTAAATTTTGCACAGAGTAGTGGGATTGTTTTCCAGGTAGGTCATCACTCAGTTCAGTTAACACTTACAATCTCTTTCATTCTCAGCCAGAATACCACAGAGTCCATCTATCATTATCACTTTGTCTTTTAATTTTTCTGTCAGCCTTTGTCAAGCTTGAAACAAAAGCTTTTATATATATTTTTTGGCATTGCAGCCATTGTTATTTGAAATTGCACTCAATTATTTTACAGCAGTCCCATCTCTTATTTCATGGGAACATAAGAACAGAATGCGTAGGGCAGGGGTTCTCAAACTGGGGGTCGGGACCCCTCAGGGGGTCGCAAGGCTATTACATGGGGGGTCGCGAACTGTCAACTTCCACCCCAAACCCCGCTTTGCCTCCAGCATTTATAATAATGTTAAATATATAAAAAAGTGTTTTTTATTTATAAGGGGGGGGTCGCATTCCATTACTTGCTATGTGAAAGTGGTCACCAGTAATAAAGTTTGAGAGCCCCTGGTGTAGGGCTAGATCTCAGTGGATGTAAATTGATATAGCTCCATTAACTTAAAGGATGAATGACTTCTGCCTTCTGGGGTGCTGCTGTATTTGGTGCAGGAAAGAGGGGAGAGTATCAGGGAGCTGGTTCGGGCTTCCTCATCCTCAGGACCATGCTAGCCCTGAGGGTGCTTAGAACTGCTCCTGCACATCTCTACATTCTGCAACTGGTATTGGGTCCTTAGTGGACAATCTTTAAACCAATGGAGGGCTGACTTGATGGAGTGCAGCTGCCCCACCCTTCTCTCCACCTGGTTATGGCACAAAAGCACCAATCAGGAGTTCCCCTCTGACAGGGGAATTCTCTGCTAAGCATTTGCACTTAGGTTATGGCCCTCTGCGTCATCAGAGAGATACAAAGAAGTTTCCTTTGCTTTAAAATTTGGCCCACTATGTTTATTTTTGGGCATTATAAAGTATGGGCACAACTAGAATTAACTGCAGTATCTGACACCTAACACATTTGTTTTCCATAAAACTGTATTATCACAGTGCTTTTGAATGGTGTCTTTAAATAGGCTGAATTCCAGTGGTAGCATGATAGGTAATAAAGGAGATATTACGGTCAGTACATTGTTTCAATTAATATTAACCTAATTACTTGTCAACAAGTAATCATCTGTCTTAGTAGCTAGAGTTGAAATTAATGCTAACTATGAATAATCTTATTTGATTACTTGCCTTTTCTGTAAAGTTTAAAGACCTCTGTTCTTAGATATATGTAACTAAAATCTTTTACTAGGGTAGCTGTATTTTTATTTTAGTGATTTATTTAATGTCTTGTATCATCTATAACAGTTTTTAGGAACTGAAACTAAGTCTCAGAAAAGAATACAGCATTTTACCTGAATATGGCCCCATTTTATGGTTTATGCATATTTTAAGCCTCTAGTAGGGAGAAAAACAGCACTTTTGAATTAAAAGCTGGGTTTTTTTTACTCTCCTTCGTTGCACTGTATCTGTGAAAAAGGCAGTTAAAGTAGGTAAAGTTGCTATACCATTAAAGCTGAATGTATTCATTTTTATAAAAGAAAAAAACAAGTACAGTACATGGCTATATCCATCCACATTAATCCAGCAAATGTAAGAAAACCAAATGTATACGTGTCATAAATTCAACAAATGAACAGATGGAATATTTTCAAAGTGCATGTGGGGAGGAAAACAGAAGGTTGGGAACAAAGAGAATTACTGGATTTTTTTGTATGAAGTTTATATTTAATGTCCAGTATTACAGAGCAGAAGGAATGGTCTTGTAGCTAATGATTTTGATTAGGTCTTAAAAGTTCTGGGTTCAACTCCTATTTTTGCCACTGAGTTTGTAGAACTCTAGACAAATCATTTACTATCTGCCTCAGTTCCACATCTACAAAATGGGAATAATATTTCCTGCTTTACAAGGAAGATTAGGATGAATACTTTAATATGGGTGAGGCAATGAGATGTTATATCAATGGGACATAGGCATTTAAATGCAAAAGTTCCAGAAATCTTCAAGCTGTTCTGACCATAATGGTCCTGAGTGTTTAGAGGCATGAGATTAATACAAATTTGATATATCACCAGTTGAACAAGAACACAGCTTTAAAAATACACCAATAGTGATTTCTGTGCCCTAAACAGCAGCTTCTACTGTACTTTGTTGAATATTAGAACATGTTGCCATCTGGCTGATTTGCAGGAAACATCCTTCTAGGTTTCAAGACCCACTATATATCACCCATATCTCACTCCATGTCAGCAAACAATGAAAGCATAGAGTGTGCTGCAAATGTTTTTCTCATTGTAAGACAATCAAAAATGTTTTGCTTGCTGTTATGCAAAATCACTTTCGAGGAGACAACCAGTAAATTGTTCAAAAGTACCAAAATGATTAAGGAGCCTACCTGATTTATGAGGAAAGATTAAAAAAACTGAGCCTGTTTAGTTTTGAGAAAAGGAGACTGAGGGTGTGTGTGTGTGGGGGGGGGGGGGGGGGGACCTGTTAACAGTTTTCAAATATGTTAAGGGCTGTTACAAAGAGGACTGTGGTCAATTGTCCTAATCTTGGTGGCCACGGGGAAGAAGTAATGGGCTTAATTTGCAGCAAGGGGAGGTTACATTAACATAAAGTATAAGGGTAGTTAAATTCTGGAATAGGCTTCCAAGGGAGGTTGTGGAATCCCCATCATTGGAGGTTTTTAAGAACGGGTTGAAAAAACACCATTCACGGCTCTAGGTTTACTTGGTTCTCCCTCAGTGCAGAGGTTGAACTTGATAACTTCTTGAGGTCACTTCCAGCTCTACATTTCTGTGATTCCATCTCAGAAACAATCAATGGGAATTAGGGTCCCAAGTGGCTAAATCTCATAAATATGGGACTTTGGCTCCTAAGTCACTCACAGGGCCGGCTCCAGGCACCAGCTTACCAAGCAGGTGCTTGGGGCGGCCACTCCCGAGGGGGGCGGCACGTCCAGCTGTTCGGCGGCAATTCGGTGGACGGTCCCTCACTCCTGCTCAGAGCGAAGGACCTTCCGCCGAATTGCCGCCGCAGATCGCGATCGCGGCTTTTTTGTTTGTTTGTTTGTTTGTTTGGCTGCGTGGGGCGGCCAAAACCCTGGAGCCGGCCCTGGTCACTCAGGTGCTTTTGAAAACTATCACCCAACATCTACAGTTAGGTTGGCCAAAGTGTGATTTAAGGATGAAATGCAGTCCACAGAGTTCTAAAATTTGTGGTTTGTAGTTGCTGTAAGTATAGGTATGTAGTTACTAATATGAGTGAGTGTGCCAAATGAGATGTGATGTTACTATAGGAGTGACTCTACTGAACATAACCAATGTGAGCGAGATGTTTCCGTGGCCCTGAGCAGACTCAGACTTAACTCGGAGTGCAGATGGATCTTCTCTCCAACCAAGCTGACTCCTGCTTGCTAACTCAGCTCGACCGTTGCCCTCTTCTAGTAACTTTAGAGTATAAATAAAGCTGCCGAACCACAGGCATTTTACAATAAATTTATATTCCTTCTATTAAAAAAGTAACATGAACATGCCACTATTATGTGTGCATTTATTTTGATTTTAACACAGAGCAAATTATATGTAAATTAGTTTAATTCTTGAGGCAGAGGGCAAGCTGTCCATTGGGCATTTGGTGTCACGCCTTGATCTGGATGCTAATTTCTGGATAGTTAGTTTCATTTTTCTCTGAGATAAGAAAAGATTATTCTTGTTCAGCCAATATTACTATCATCTCCTACTGCCCATTAACAAGTCCCCCTCACTCTGTAAAGGTGTAAGAGGTGAGGGATGTAATTTTAAATCTGAAACCTTGTGAGGAAAACTTCCAAAGAATCAGCAAATAAATAATTCCGAAGTCCACTGGCAACCCGTTCAAGTCAGTATGTGACAAACTCTGTAGAATGATGAAAAAGATTGTTATTAAGCATAAATGCAAATGACAGAAGTAGGAAGTTTACAATGGTTCAATTGCACATTTAGGGAAGTCACCTAAAACAAATGTAAGGCTTGTTCATTATGTTCTGTGTATAAAACTGATATATAGCTGCCTTTTTTTAAAATGTATCAGGTTTTGCATTGAACATCAGGTACACATTTTTTTCCTTCTATGTAGTGCAAATTTTATCAGATATCCATCTAAGAAGGAGTTTCACATTATGGGAAATAATTGTATACATCAGTGCATATAACATATTTTTATAAAATGTTAATTAATTTATAATGCTCGTTAAAGTCAGTTCTATTTAATTATAATGGCAGTCACACTCCAGGCAATATTACAGTTTGTCCTAGTGATTAATGTGTCTACATTCATTATTTAAAAAGCTTGTTTTCTTAATTTTGCTGGCCTGGGAATATTTCCTACTGAAGAACAGGTGTAAACATCAGCATACTAAAGGTGAAAGAGTAATCTCATGCAGCTCTCTGATATTTTCCAAAGTGGAAAATTCTGCAGGTATAGAGTCTAGAACAAATAATGATGTTATTTATCAAAGGCAAAATAACTGAGGGAATGACAGGGAAACTTTTTTAAAATGGCAAAATAATCTGTCATCCAGCCTGAAAATAATGCAAATATGTGAAATCAAAAGCCAAGGGAAGTAATTAGTCCATGCTGAACTCAAGGACCCCATTCCTGAATTGTCTCCCTCAGGGCCCAATCCTGTGAAGTGCTGAGCATCCTTGACTACCACTGAATTCACTGGGAGCTGATGGTGCTCAAGGAGCTACATGATCGGGCCCTTAGTAAATGACATCTTTCTGTAGCAAGGCAAGACTGAAATTATGGGCCAGATTGTGATCCCGGGGCCTGTGGGTAGCACCTTGCTTCTGAAGTTACTTACTTACTCCCCACTCTAGCCAATGGGGCTATGTATGGAGTAAGAATGGTATTCACCATAAGGAGTTCAGAATCTGGCCCTTTGCCTTTAAAACTGAGGCATGGGAAATCTGTGCAGATGCTTTTATCTTCCTTATTGAAGTGTTTTCCTCTATTTCCTTTCATCTTTTCTTATTTACAGTCCCTTCCTAGGCAAAGGGAACATTGATCTTTATTGCTCTTGGCAGTGCAGATCTAAGTATTGTGTTTCTGTATGTATGATTGTTTCCTATATATTTAAATCATGTTTTACTATAAGGAATTTTGATTGTGATCTGACCAAAAGCAATGCCTTTAGCTTAGCAGATCTGCATTTACTCAATTCAGAGTATGACCAAGAGATGGAGAGGATTTTGTAGGATGCAGTTGTTGAAGACTTGCACCTTTTCCCACTTCTGCACACACCCGTAGTAATAAAATTACCATGAATCTTTCTGGATGTTGGGTTTCAAATGAAATTTCTTAGGGGTTATTAAAATACTGCTATATGTTAAGTATCCCAAGTTCAGGATGATTGTAAAACTATTTTGCCTGTTAGTAAGGGTAAGGAGTTTGAAATGTACTCTGCTCTGGATCTCAGCAGACAACTGTGTCTTAAACAAATTTGTTTAAGAAGAAGACAAGCAAACCGAAAAAAAGCAGCTTTGATAGTTAGTAGCAATTTCCCCTTTTTCTTTCCATTGAGTCTGTCTGAAAGTAGGTGTTTTAACACACTGCCATTTCTCGTTAACATGTGTGTGTTTATTTAGCATGATGGTGTTGTTTTTTTCATCTCCCACTCTGACACAGCATGTTTCATCTATATTTGGTTTCTACTGTATGAGACCTTTAAAATGGCTCAGTGAAGAAATGGATTCTTGTCACTTAAATATTCACTCTCCAGATCTGTGGAAACTTGATCATTTTAACAGTGTTTTAAATTCTTTTCCCTTGATGTTTGAATATAAAACTAGAGAGTGATATGTCAAGAATTTCAAGGTACCCTACTGTACCTGTAATAATCTGTGTTAAGCATGTTTTAATTTATACATTTTACTACATACTTGTATTTACAAATTGAACCATTATTATGCTTCTCCTTTGTTTGCATGATATGATTTTATTTTATATTTTTTTTCCACTCACCAGATGTTTCCAACACTTTGCTTCCCACCACTGTCATCCCCTCACTTACCACTGCAACAGTCACAACCACTGTAGCCTTAACAACCAGCACAGCCACATCGGCAACAGCCATCAGCACCAGAGGTACAGTATTCTTCTTTGTTATGGCCTGAAAAACCCATTATAAATAGGAAATTACAGGGAATTTTAAAGGGGATAGAAAATGCTCAGGAGGGAATTTAAACATTTTGCCTAAATATGTGTTTATATAAAGTAATAAATACATATGACAATAGTTAAGAAGGTTTAATAAAACATTCTTACCACTCCAGCAATGAATGTGTAAACTTTTATAGGGTGACTTAATTATTTATTTACGTTTGCACTTCATTTTTTAAGGTTAGCAAATTTAACTCTTATGTAAAATGAAAATAATCATTACTTTTTAAACTGGTTATTATTAGTAGCATTCATAGTGTTAGTATTTTTATTAATTATTAATTACTAGTAATTAATTATTTTGCTTCCTGGTGCTAATGTGGAATACAAGATAAATATCTTGGATTTGGAATTTCTATAGACTTAATCCTGCTTGTAATACAATGGAGATCTTTCTCATGCTTGTTAGTCTTAAATTTTAAGAAGCTTTTAATTTAAGGGAATGTCTTTATCTTACCTGAGCTACAGTATATCAAATGAATTTTCTTTTCCCTAGATCCTATTTTAAGATGATGTTTCTGGTAGTGTCCTGCCCTGCCTTGGGACAGAATCTAGATTCAGTTCCTAGGCTTACTCTCTTATTCACAGGCCCTGCACATACTGGAAGTGTTGCAAAGGGTACTTGGCATTAAAGGATTGTGTGCCTTGCTTCATAAACTAACATCTCCCCTCTCTGATTAAGGAGCAGTTTTCATGTAGTCAAAAAAAAAAAAAAAAAAAGGTAGTGTAACCTCTGAGTTAGGCTTGAAGTAAAAAGTGGGAGGAGGATCTTCCGTCATCCATTGAAGGCACCAATGAATTAAAGAGAGAGAGAGAAATTCATTTAAATACTGTCAAGACATATTTCTATAATGAGATGTAAATCTCTTGGGAAAGCTAGGACTACTTATGTTCTGAAAACCTTTCTCTCTAGAAGCATTTTCATGATAAACACATTAAAACTGTTTTTAAGTTTATGACCTAGCAGCTGAAGCACTGGACTGGGAAACAGGAGACCTGGATTTTATTCCTGGCTCTGCCACTGGCCTGCTGGGTGACCTTGGGCAAGTCACTTTCCCCTCCCTTTGCCTCAGTTTCCCCATTTGTAAAATGGAGATAATGACTTTGCCTTTGTAAAGATCCTGGAGCCCTATGGATGAAAAAGTGCTATATAAGAACTTGGTATTATTATTATTTGGAATGGTAGGATTTTTCCTGAACCTGTCTAAAACCAGTGTAAAAAGATTAGGCAATCCTGGCAATGATATCCACAGTTGTTTCACTAATAGTGCATTAATATTTTAGTACTGTGACCTCTGCATGAAATTAAACTGACCTACAATCTCAAAATACATTTTTTTATTTTATTAATCCTCATACAATGTCCACAGTGTGAAAATGCGTGACCTTCTTAATGATAAGAGAAAGCGGAAAACACTACAGAAATATCTACCAACTGTAAGGAAGGAAGGGAGATGTTGTAAATAGCAGCTAAGCACCAAATGGCCACTTTAGGGCTATAGTGGCTTGTCTTTCTTAAATTAAAACGCTGGCTATTAGAAAAGGGGGACGTTTCCTATAAAAGGATGATTCTACCCTGTGGAGTTTCTTTAGGACTATGCCTTTACACAGGAAAGTATTTGGAGGTACTGGCTGAATTCCCACATTGTTGAGGGCCAGAGATGTGGATGAAAGACATTTCTACCTTTTTCAGGCTGGAGTCCAGTGTTCTGAAATAGACATTTTTTTGGTTGCTGTATGTTGCCGTAATCACTGAGATACACTAAACTACTGATGTCAAAACTGTATCTTTCTGCATCATGCAGTGTTGCTTCTTTGCATAGGATCTCACTCCCTGGCTTCTTAAGTGCTAATTTTGATCATTTGGGTGTTCTGCATTATGGAATGGAGGCGTTATATCATTCCTATGAGATGCCTTTTGAAGAGTTATAACATGGGTGTAGTTTGGATGGGCCAAGGAGGCATTGCCCCCACCCCACAAACTGCAAACCTCGGGCAGGCGCAGAATTCCTTCCCTCCCACCCCCGTGCGAGCCCTGTTGGCCTGACAGGAGCTGCCTCCCCAAATCTAGAAGTAAAACTATGCCTATGGTTATAACATAGGACATGTAGCTCCTATACTTAAGAGTGTGCCTGGAACATCAAATCATTTTATGTTACAGTAATTCCATATCTCACTGTGCCTATGATATATTCTACTTATTCCACAAATGAAGTAAAACTGACAGTTAATTCTAAAGTTTTGTGAGCCAGGTGTTGTCTTTGTTTGCCTAAAGGTCAGCAAGCAATACGGAGAAGTTCCTGTGTCTCCTTCAATAACTAACATTATATTTTACAAAAGGCCTCCGTAGTCAAACTTTTCACTCGCTCACATGCACACCCACATTCATACTTGAACTTATGCTGAATCCTGTAAATATTAAGTGACATCCCTTTGCTTGTGTATTACACTTCAACTTGGAAAATCGGAGTGCAATTTGATGCTGGGAAAGAGGGGACTCCTTTATAAATTTGTCTGGCAGGTCTTAAGCCTTAACTGCCACGTTGAGGAAAGCATAACAAAATGAGACCAAACTGTGCAGAAGAAAGAAATCTAGAGAACGGAAGAAAGGACAAGTACATTGTATATGAAGAGTTTCCTTTTTACCAGGTTTTATGTCCCTTTGCCCTGCCAGAACAGCACAAAGGGACCCAAGTGGACAGCTAAGGAATCCCCTGAGCTAGTATGCCTGGCTCTGTGCCACACTCACAGCCCTCCAAAATGGAAGCCCCTTCTCCCTCCCAGACATTATTTCACCAGTCTTTTTTCCCTTCACTGTTCTTTCTGTAGTTAAATCCCTTTCCTGACTGTCAGGAAAACAGACACAGATCTTGTAAGCCTTGATAGCCGTGGCTTAAACTGTTAAAGAGCTATAACAAATATAATACAGGTATGAGTATAATAATGTGTGAACAGTCAGATAGCAAAAGAAAACAAATGCATTATTTAATACATTCAATTATATTGCTCATATGTGGGTGACTGACTCACTTGTGAAATGATTGTGCCAAAATCTTCAAAGCTTTATAGAGCAATGCCTCAAAACATCTCCAAAAGTCATTGCACATAATACAGGATACAGTGCTGCTTCCTGGCAGCTGCACTGGGAACTTCAAGCGTTTGTGTAAAACATTTCACTGCGCATCCATGCCCACTTCACTTCTTTTTTTTATTACGGCTCTGGTATAAAGAGGTATAAATGACATCTGTGGAACTAAATATAAAAATGGGTTTACAGTAAATTAAGGGAGGTACTAAGTGTTTGATCATTATGGTTTAGTTTAAATTAAATATGACTATTTTTATTTAATCACACAGAATTTCAACAGTCTGAACTGTTAGATTACTCTCATTTTTTCTCTCCCCTTTCCTTTTTATCTTGGTGTCGGTATAGGAATAAAAAAATTGACTAGAGCATCTGTTTTAGTAAAGCAAGTTAAACTGTAAGAATTACCTGGGCAGTGCTTCCATTCCCCGGCTCCTTTGATATCAAAAGAATATTCAGCATTATCTGTTCTTTGCTTGTGCCTTCATTTTTCTTCCACATGATCTCATTAACGTACCTCAGTACTTTGAGATATTGACAGAGAGATAAACCACAAAGCAACAGAGAAGTCATAGAATATGCAGGGGCAAAGAGGCCCAGCACTGTTAAACAGTGACTGAGATAAGGAAAGAGTTATATCTCAAAGATAGCTCCTGTATGTTTACTCACATTCACCACTAATAATAAATAGAGCTATCAGTGTGTAATCTTAAAAGCAGTTTTGTCTGACAGCATTTTAAACAGCTAGTTGTTTTATAGACTACTTTATAACTGTGTGGCTGTAACTTAAAAACAAATTTGTGTCTGCTTTCACTCAAACCAGATAAGGAAATTACAACTCTTTTCCTCTCTCTCTTCCCCAGTTTTAATCAGCTCCCACCAGTTTACCAGCCTCAGGATTTTCCTACAGACCTAAACATATGCAGCCTAAGTCCAGAATATGGACTACTTTGTACGCTAGGATTTTTTTTTTCTCCAGAGATCCTGTCAGATGCATTAGCATCTACACTAGGAGAATTGATTCCCACCCTGTAATGACTTGATGATTATTTTATGCTCTTTTCTTTCCCAATCTCCTTTGCTCTGTTTCAAGAATGCACTGAGTCTCCAAGCTGCAGCCAGACTTCTGAGATAGAGTCTTAAAATTGGAGGTCTCAGCATATCCCTGGAAACAGAAAGAAACAGAGAGCAAGACATCTGAACTTAAAGAACAAGGTTAACCCTGACTCCAAGATCAAACTACAGAACTTCTTTCCTAGTTCTAAAACATCATACTAGCATGGAGGCTCAGTCCAGAAAAAGTCCAAATGGACTTTTATGGAATGTTGGGGAATTTAGGACTGTTTAAAAAAAAATCTAATCCACCTACACAGCAGCTTCAGGAGGCACCAGCTGTTTATACAGAGGTTCCAAAATAGTTTTGTCTTCACTTAAGCAAAGACATAGGAATGTTACCAGCTCTGCCTCTTTCTCAGCATGCTGCATGTTTTTTCCCTGACTGCACAAAAGCTCCAAGATGCTACAGCCCTACATTTAGGAGAATTTCCGATTTGAGGGTCCTATGTGTTGAGAGAAACCCTTACATTTTCCACAAAGAAAATGGGATTCTCTGAAAATCACCCACAGAGAATTCATCTCAAAGATTGTAAAAGGATAAAATGTTACCTTCCTTCTGCTCAGATTCCATGTACAACAGGCAAAAAAGTGTGGCATGTGTTTACACCTACACAGGCCTTCTAAGATATATATATAAAAAGAGCTTGATGCCTTCAGTGTCTTATAACCTTTAATACTGAAGTTATCAATCTCTGTATAAAGCCAGCCATCAACGAGTCTAAAAGGGAAAGGATATCATCGTAATGGCCATTTTTATCTAATCTCTAGAGTGCTGACATGGGTCATAATAGTTCCTACATTTTATTCATGTCTAGAGATTTTTGATAATGAAGAATAAATGGAATATATAAGAAACAAGACAGAAAAATTTCCTTTTGACCTGTTAATTTTTGAGTGTGAGGGGTATGCCTACACTGCAATAAAACACCCGCAGGTGGCCCGTGGCAGCTTATGCAGGTTCAACGGGCTCGGGCTCTCTGGCTATCAAACTGAAGTATAAATGCCCAGGTTTAGGCTGCAATCTGATAGCCCCACAGCCCACGTCAGCTGACACAGGCCAGCTATAGGTGTTTTATTGCAGTGTAGACATACCCTAAAATGATTGTCTACAGATTCTTCCCCACTCTTCATTGCCAAAAAATGATTAATTTCATATTTACATCATACTTAGATGGCAACCTATTTTTGTGATCTCCTATACTTTGAATACTGCACTTTCTAAAAGGTAGGTGTGGGATGACTGAAATTTACTTGGGTTTTCAGTGTTATCTGCAGAGACTTATTTTTAACTTCAGGCTCCCTTGCAGATTTGGAGATAACTAAGCACCCCACCTCCAAGAAAAGAGCAGTTAGTGATACCATTTTTCATGCTGAGTAGTCCCTTACTATATTATTATAGCCCAACTGATTTCAGTGGGACAGCCCATGGTTTAATGTGCTATTCATAAATGTTAATCTTTGAATCTATTAAATCCAGGAAGGGACCATTAGATTATCTAATCTAACCTCCTTTATAACAGAGGGCATAGAATTTCACCCAGTTACTCCTGTATTGAAGCCCAATAACTTGTGTTTGACTAAAGTATATTGCCCAGAAAAGAAGCCACAATCTTGATTTGAAAACTTCCCTTGGTAGTTTGTTCCAATGGCTAATAACCCTCACTGTTTAAAAAGGTGTTCCTTACTTCTAATTTGAATTTGTCTAGCTTTAATTCCCAGCCATTGGTTCTTATGATTTTCTCCACTAGATTAAAGACCCCGTTAGTACCTGGTATTTTCTCCACATATTCAGTGTAAATAAAAACATCAGAATCTGACCTAGAATTATCAATTGTATTTCACTTGGGTGGGCTGAATCCACAAGTGTCTGACTCTTATTAAGATCTTGCTATGGTTTTGGTATGCATTTTGGGGGGGGGGAGATACAGTATCAAGGGTGCAGGCTTTTTAAAGGAAATACAGCAAGCTTCTATTTAAGTCATGGAAAATATGCCAGTAGTGTCTGTTGAGCTTGATGCTTTGTTGCTGTGCTTAATTTAAATGAGATCCAATGGTATATATATATACATTTCTATTTTTTTTCTTTTGGGGAGATTTTTGTGGACTTTAATAGTGCCCTGTAAAAACTGAGAAGAATTTTTCTAAATGTACTCTATATTGCAGAATTTTGACACGTTTTCTCTACTAGTCAAAAAAGACAAAGTACATAATTTAGTATCACTATCGTTAAAAACATGTGACAAATAAGTTAACTGTATGTTCGCATTACGATGTGAAGTGTTAATATCCAAAACAAGTCTAAAAATGAGGAAAGGAACAGTAGGAGAGAAAAAAATGCTTTATACGTTTCAAATTTATTAGCAACACCTTTAACAAGAAATGTACATTTCTGTCTCACTAACCAGAAAACTAGAGTAATCAGTTGTGCCTTTGAAGTTGAAAAGATTACTGAATCTGTCCTTGCCTTCTCTGATACTTGAAACACAGTTAATAACTTCCAGCATGAACTTCATGAAACACTGAATTGATACTAATTATACTAATGTTTTGGAATAAAGATGACCTTGGGAAAACCTGAAGCTTACAGTATCCCCAATAACAATAAAATAATACCAAATCTGCAAAGCATGACCTTGGAGATGGATCTAAACTGACCTATTAATGTTCACATTCATATAACATTAAAGTAATATACTTAGGCTGTCTTAATTTCAAAATATAGCTGTATATATAGACCTACTGTATTTGATGATTTACCTGATTTTTAAATTATCACCAGATACACTTCTATACTGATTATAATTTGGCTTCGTCCAGAAAATAAAACATCATTGTGCTATTCAAACAGATTAACACAAAAGATGCCTGGGCTTCTAACAAAGTGGATTAAAAATGTATCTCCTTCTTAAATAAGAAACAGTTAGAAAAAGCAATGAGAATATTGCAACAGGTTCACTAGTTTAAAACACAAAAATCTTTCACGGCTAATGTTATGCTGCAATATGTCTATCATATCAGGGTGGAGGGGAAACAGAGCCAACAATATTAAAGGGGAAAAAAAGCAATAAACTTAATCCCAGCGATTCATTGTTACAGGATCTTAAAACACATCCCTCAACACAGTGTAGGTGAAAGACATAGATGCATGAGGGGAATCTGGTTTGAAGTGTACAATGTCCTAAATGGTTATATCTAATCTTGGCCCAGTTATTTTTTTCATCTTAAAAAAAATTACAAACTCATCTACTCTCAGGAATACAGGGTGGAAAAATCTTATTCAATAACACTTGACTCACTGTCTGAGAATAAAAGACTGAATGGAAAAGTATAAATGGAAGAGAGTGAAAAAAATGAAATTCAGAACCGACACAAGGAAGTACTTTTCACTCAAAGAGAAATACAATTTTTCAATAGCCTATTGAGCCAAGTTTGGAATTGAAGGTACTGAGGTCATTAAAGAAGAAGCGAGATGCTATTCTGGAGGAACTGTGTTAACCAAGATGACTTGCAATGGGCTGAATGGCCTTTTCCTTTTCCCCAAATTTATGTTCTTTTTGAAAAACTTTGATTACAAGTCATCCTGCTGTGATTTAGATAGCATGAATTCAGAAAGAGTGAATCAAATCCCTTAAATCAAGGATGCTTGGGTTTCTTTCTAGGTCTGAATTCTTGCCAGTCTGTAACAGAAAACTACCAGTTGAGAAAAAAAGTATCAGGAGTGGCAATTTACCTTAATATGCAATTTCCCTTTCCAGCTGATAAAGGGTAAGAGATGAGGATTCTGGACAACAAAGGCCAGCATATAAATCACTATGGGAATATGTTATGGACAGTTAGAAATGTCAGATAGACAAGATTTTAAGAAACCATTCTATTTATTTTAAGACAATAAAAACTTCTTTTGCTAATAAGTCTCCACAGGACAGATCAGGTGAAATATTATGTTCTGAACTGTCTAGAAATGAGGCAACTTGTGTTCATGAAATTAAAACTCTCTCAGTCAGTCAACACTGATTTTTTTTTAACCACATGTATAGACACAATAGATAGAGAATCAGCTGTTTGTGACAATATTAACACTGATATAGGAAGTGAACACCAGGAAAGAGTTAAAAATATAACATTTACAGGCTCTTCTATTGATGCAGTTTTCAGTACTGAACAAAGACAGTTTTTAATATTTGGGGATGGAGAGTGTGATTTAAATATTGTCCCTGTTGTTGGAATGCACGTGGTTATCATAGACACAGCTTTAGATTATTTAACATTAGCGTTGTCCTCCATTTTGACCTTGCACAACCAATTCCACACAACTCAGGTAAAGTTTTATGGTGCTGTTGTGTGTCAAGACCTGCACTTAGGACCCTCCTGTAATTTTGAAATTGTTTGTGTCCTTTTCAGAGTGATAAGCAACTCTAAGTTGTTTATGCTTTAAAACGACCCTGAGTTTCCAAAGGCTGCTGAATTTTGGTGCCCTGTAGCCCCATGTCATTCTTTGAAGCATCTGTTTCCAATATTTCCGGAGTTAGTAAAGCTAAGAAGAAATGAGTCCTTTATTACCATCAGGTTGGCTCTCCTCCACCACACGATATCGTGCCAAGTACTTTCTGAGAGCTATTATAGGCTTCCAGTCCCTTTGGGACTCTCTCTTGTATAATAAGTCCCTTGTAGCTTAGTGTGGCTATTGGGAATGCTGGCAACAAGGCCATAGGAAACCAATTTGCTAATTGTCTTTGTGTGACTGTGACACACACATCCTTACTTCCTGGCACATTAGGGCAATGCCCCCTCATTCTGACCAAATGCTTTCTATGCTAAATTCTCTGACTCCACTGTGAAAATCAGGGATTCTAGCCTTGACTTTGGACACAGAATGAACTTCTCCAGATTTATTATGAAATAGTAGGACTTTCAGTAAGAGAACAGTTGCATTCACGTGTAATTCTAGACCATTCACTGAATTTGCAGCAACTTAAAGTATATTAGTAGCACCTTCTTAACTCACAACAGAAGCTGTCTAGTTTCCCTCATTACTATAATAAAATTGATTGGTTGTAAGCACCCCAGTCAACTGGGGTTGTACCTTCTGCTGTTGGTGTACTATTCAGTTCTTCTTCAAATAGTGTCCCTATGGGTGCTCCACTTCCCATTAGACCCATAGGAACATACATCTCAGAGAACTCCAGTTACTGCACAAGGTGGGGAACTTCTTCTTGCATGTACAAATTAAGAATCTCTTGACAGTTCAGAGCAGGGACTCTGTCTTTCTGTTTGTGTGAACAGTGCCTTGTATTTATGGGTGCAAGCAGAATAAATATTGAATAATAAAGACAACCTCTTAATTTAGGCCCTGATTCAGGAAAGCACTAACGGATGTGTTTAACTTTAAGCACCTGTTTAAGTGCTGCCATGAATAGGGATAAGACAAATATTACAACTCTGTGCAATATCGTTGGGGCCCATGTTATAGTAAGTTTATGAGCGGTTTATGTATCACTGTGAGCCAGGGATTGAATGCAGCTCCAAGTGGGAGGGTTACCACAGCTCCTCCAGGAACCAAAAACAGTAGGGGACTGTGATTAAGATGAACCACTCAGCTTGTAAATGCCCCGAGAGACTTGCATATACTGGTTCAAACTGGGTTTTCAGACACCAACAGACAAAGACATGTCTTTGGGTATAAAAAGCTGAGTTTGAACTGATAATAGGTCCTTCTTTTGATTCAGCAAATGGACAGGCCCCTCTGTCCAAGGCAGGGTCCTAATCCTTGTTGAAGGGTTGGAAGGACTTTGGCTTACCTCTGATAAGCTTTTAGCATGTGTATAGGAACGTCTATTGTTTTTTAGATATTTTCTTTTCCCCTAAGAATGAATGTATTTTGCTTTGTGAAGGCTGGTTGGTACCTGTTATGTACTGTAGTAGCCTCTGGAGAGGATTAACCACAGGTTAGTCCTGGGGAAATCACAGTGAGGTGCAGAGGGACTGCAAGCCTGAACCCCTGGTCTGCAGAGAGATGCAGGGCTCTGCCTGAAAGAGGTAATAGCTGGGAGCCTGAAAGCTTAAGCGGGTGCCCTGGAGGAAGACTGGGGATGGGTCAAAAGTGCAGTTGACCCTGAAACTGTGACAAGGGATGCTTTTCTGAATTGATGCCTTGGTTTTATATAAAATACCATCTTCATTCCATTGACTCTCATATAATTAGAGTCTCTAGTGCCTGCATTTAGCTGCAATATGCTAATCTCTCTGTAGCTTTTAACTTGATGACTGCAGTGTGGTAATGCTAATCCTTCCCGCTCCTAGGAACTTCAGTTTGTGTGAACCCACACAAAGAACCCAAAAAGAACTTCGAATATTTGAATCAATTCATTGGTATCTAAAATTCACCATCTTTAACCTTATTGGTCAACTAGATGATTATTAGGCAACAGGTGACACATTCTGGAGAAATGGAAGGGAGTGGCCTCCTAGTTTGAAATAGCAAGTCTATAAAATTGCATATGAAGATATAGCCCTGCCTCAAAGAAATTACAATCTAAGATTACTAGTGGTGAAAGTTTGGGGGTAAAGGATATAGTCAGATGAGAAATTACTTTTTTGAACTGTGACTATCTTGGGTTTCCCCACCTGCTATATCATTTCTTCAGTTTGAGATTATCTAATGCTTTTAGGAAAACATGACAATAAGAAGTCTATTTTATGTACTTTGATATTCTTTTTAATTTTGTAGCATGCAAAGAACTCCTATCTGAAAGTGTTGTAATGTGATCGTCTGTATCATATGCAAAAGATTATCTTTAGAAAATCATTAATTATTTCAGTCATTTTGCAGTATTTTCAGTATAGTAAATTAATGTCTTCCAGAGACGCAGAGAGAGAGAGAATAAAATGGCAGGCAAATAATAACTTCAAATGCTTAAACATGGTCAACTGAGGAGTACAAGATAGTCTAGCATTAGTAGAGTCACCTGGAAAGTCAGCAAAGAACTAATCTCTAATTTGGAATCTTGGTCAAGAATGATAATTGTCAGTGATGCTTTCTTATATTAGTGAATGTAAAGAGCTGTCTGATGTATTTGATGATTTCTGAAATAGAACATCTAGAGAACTATTGTTTTTCCTTTCCTTTTGAAATTCTCCAGTCTTTTCTTTGTTTTGAATCTGATCAAATTAAGTCCACATCATTTGATAGTTAAAAGCCCTGAGAAGCTCACAGGTCCCAGCTCAACTAAAAGTTGACCCCTTTTAAATTTGCTGGTGACTGAGTTTTTCAGTTTGCAGTTACACATAATGCCTGTAGATTAGCAAACATTGCCTCAGTTCATCAATTTGTTGTTATTTAAAAAGTCTCAGTCCTGCCCTCTGAAATACTACTATACTACACCACATTGCCTACTAATCTTTACAAAATTGCCTACGTATGTGCAGCTGTCACAGCTGTTCTGAGATTGTTTGGCAGTGTGTGCAGTATAAAGAAGTGTGGGGCTGATCCCTACTAGATTCACAAATGCAGACTAGTACTGTATTCTATCCATTCTTGCAGCAATCAGAAAGAAAATGATGGTTCAGCAATAGAGCTGTGCTGCATTGGAAGCATCACCTACATACATGAGTAGGGCAAAAGCACTTGTTTCTCATGGTAGCCTGACCATCAATTTACTCTAATGTTTGAAGTAGCAAGAATTAGAATTAAAACACTTCTTTTTCCAAAGGTAGTGAACCTTTTATTAAAACTAAATTTTATAAATCTCTCTGTGACAGTCACATCATCTTACTTGTGAGAAAATTTCAGCTTTTCAGTTGCATTAATTTTACATTACAGTTCATTTACATTACAGCTTCACATTAATTGCATTAATCTGGCTACATAATCACACAGTATGTCAGTAATGGTTGCACCATGGCAGGTGTCTCCCTAGAGCCCAACCTTGCAGATTTCTTTTCTGCTAAGCAAATGGTAGTGCCCAGGTGTGCAGATATGATCCTGATCCTGCAAAGACTTGCACATGCATGCTTAACTTTATGCACTATGAATGGTCCCCCTGACAGCAATGTTGCTGTTAATAGTGAGTAAAATTAAGTATGTGGGTAAGTGAGGTCTAAATCCTGCTCTCTGAACTTCATTTATCAAAATCAGATTCTAAGTATATATTAAACTATCCAGACACTGACCAGACCAGATACCGCAGTTCGAATTTTTGCTGATTTACTAGGGCCAAATATACTTTCAACTGACTCTTTTTTACTTTATTATTTAGCTATCATCTGGTTAAACCCTGGGAATGTATTGTAGGTTATTCTTTAGACCATGAGCGTCTCGGAGAAGGGACCAAGTCAGTGTTTAGAAAGCACTTAATACACAGTGAGTACTACTGTTAACTAAATAAGAATAATTATTAATGGTGTGACTAATACACTTGCAAGGCATTCTATTGCTTAGTAAAATACTTCATAGAGCAAGCAGCTTTGCTTAAATATAAATTTTGAGATAAGATAAAAAATCTGTATTAAATACCCCCTGAACTAGCTTGTGGATAGGTGGAAAGAGGGAGGGGACTTCAAATGCATGTATTCATTTTTACTTGCCTTTAAGCCTGCAGCACTTCTCGTTTATCCAAAATGCATCATGTTAGAATATTACTGATACCAGGGGTGGTGCTAACCTCTTCCCAGAGGGGGGCTGAGGTGGGCTAAACAGAAAACTGGGGGAGAGGGCTACCCTATACATCTTGTGGGCACACATCTAGCTTTCCAAACTGAAGGCTCTATTCTTTCAGCACATGGTCATTTATGCATGTAACTTCCTCCGCCACTAGCAGAGGTTATGAATGTACGTCCTCCACATATTAAGAAGATAATACACCCTATAAGAGTGCCAGTTTTACTGAGCCACTTGTAAGACACCCTGTAAAATTGGGAGAATTTACCTGTTCTGAAGGTCGTTCACCTGTTATCTGCCACTGTTAAAAATATTACAGGGCCAGATCCTTGGTCCCACTCTCATAGCACAAAATAGTTTTAAAGCTAGTTTAATTGACCACTGAGGATTCCCCCTGCAGAGGGAAATCCTCTGCTAGCACAGAGTTGCCAAAACAGCCTCCTGTGCCATCTGCCTTCAAGCCCTAGTGTATCGGCTGGAGCTGAAGCAAAGGGGATGTGTCAAGGGCATCTCTGGTGGATTATAGAGAAGTTCCTTAGGAGTCATAGGCAGCCAACATACAATAAAAATAGTTTTTTGGCTGCTATAACTTTTTGCCTGGGACCAGTGCCAGTGAAGATCAAAATCCTGTGGCTGGAAAGGCATCTTGGCCATCCCCCATGTTTCCTATCTTGTACTGACAGCTAGGCTGGATGAATTCATTCCACAAAATATATATAGTATTTTGTATGTGTTGGACCATAAGCGCCAGTTCCATGGCTGATCCAGGGCTCAGGCACCTTCAGCACCCGCAGGGCCAGATTAATCTTTTGTGGGTCCCCACCCCCCGAGACCCACCCACCATTCCGTCCTTTGACCCTGCTCAGGTGCTTCCCCCTGAGGCCCCGCCTTCCACTCACACAGGAGGGGAGGGGGCAGAGCAAAACCAAAAGAAACACCTGTGTATTGGACTGTCAGAACCAAAATGAATATTTTTTTAAATCATAATTTCAGTTTTTTAGATCAATAAATGAAGTATTGGAAAAAACTGGCAAGCGCATTTCAGACATTGTTGAGGCAATGATATCATACAGAATACATATAAGTATCACTGAGTTCTCAAAACACATTCATTAATCAATAACTATAGCTGCATTGGCAAATAACTTAACATTAAGCACATATTTAAGAGCTATCCTGAAAAGGGATGGTGTTAAGTATGTCCTTAAATACGGTATTGAATCAGGGCCTATCAAATTACAGTTAATTTCCACCTAGTTATTCAATATGGAAAATATTATATGATTAAAATTGGTCTCATTTTAAGATGGTGAGTGAATACAAACATGTTACCCTTTGGATCAC
Organism: Terrapene triunguis; assembly: GCF_002925995.2. NCBI lineage: Eukaryota > Metazoa > Chordata > Testudines > Emydidae > Terrapene > Terrapene triunguis. Next base: position 12,943,201 of record NW_020664389.1, read on the forward strand.
AGTTTAAATTGTTAAAAATTAGAAGTTATATCCAAACTGTTTTCTATATTGTTAGATTATTCAGTAGGAAATCCCAGAACAACTAGCCTCTTATTGTTGCAGTGTGGTAATAAATAAACAGAAACATATTAATTCTGAGATCACAAAATTTAAATACAAAAGATCACTAGAAGACTAAATCAAAATTGTTTTCTACTTCAATCCTAATCCTATTCCTATTAAACCAGATTATTCAACAACAACATTTATAAAAAATATGTGTTGGTAGGCAAATGCAAATATACTAGTTTCTATATCACAGAGTTTCAAACTAAAAAAACTAAGTTTTAGTAAAAATGATTTCATTCAAATTCTGGTGAAATAAAAAATAAGTGACTGATTTTCTGAATCACCCAACATTTCATCAACATGCTAATTTAACCCTCGTTTTCCCCTAAATTGACTATTCAGAGTTTTCCCTGACGTTGTCATAATCTTAGAAATGATATTTCTTAGCATCCTTGACAAGGTGAAATATAATAGGAAGGAGAAGTGAAACAGCAAAGCCTACCATAGAACCTTCTTCATGCAATATAAAATATTTTTTCATTCTAGCCCAAGTAGGTCTAGTTATAACTGGAAATATATATTTATGATAGTAATGAATCTTTTATTTGGATCTCTAAACCACTGACCTTAATCTCTTATAACCTAAAGAAGACTCAATGATTGAGCTTGAGACAGAGGGTTAGAACTAGGGAGAAGTACAGTAGTAATGCTAGAAATGTGTAAATAATCCGGAAATATTTTTAAAAGTTTATTTAGGGATTAAATTTATCCACAGATATAGAATTGAAAACTAAAGATGAAAATGTATCTAAACTAGTTTAGTCTACTGGCCTGGAAAACAAAGATTCTGAAGTTATTTACCCTAGGAAAGATTTTTGTAAATCCTCAGTTTTTCAAAGGGCCAATGTGTTGCACTCTTTGAATTTGGGCCCAATCCTGTAAACAGTTATGCATTGGTATAACTTTACTCATATTAGCAGCCACACAATGATAAAATTACTTTAAACTTGTTTGAAAGATAGCTTGCAATGGAGTAGATTTTCTTCTGCTGTTAAATAAACTTCTATTTCTGTATTTTTCCCTAGATGGAGGATTTTATTTGTAAGTAAGCCAAATAGTGGCCTAACAGCCATCAGAGGAAAAAGAAAGGGGCACTTAAGAGCAAGGTGTAGTTTCCTAATTGTTGTAAATAACAATGAAAGTGACAGATTCTAACAAAATGAAATACAAAATTAGGCTAACTTTGCACTGCTAACTCCCAAAGTTTTAATAATTATAAAGACATAAAAGGCAAGTTAGATTCTTGCTTCTCTCCAACCCCCTTTGTCAGTAGATACACAATATATTGGAGGTTCTCCAGTAAGATGTAAAATGAAAGAGGCATTTAATCACCCCACTTGCTATTTTACATAAATTCATAAAAAGATACTGTACCACGCTAAATGGCCACACATTTGACCCTTGACAGTATAAAGGAAAATCTAGGCTTCTCTGTGGCCTTATACTGTTTAAGTTTAATGGTGAAATTAGCACTGAAGAAATGCAAATGTATTGTGTATTATATAAGGTTGGATCTTAATATATGACTGAGAGAGAATGCTAACTATTGGAAGTACGGTGTCGATGACACAAGATTACACTAGCAGCGATGACAGGTTATAATTTGACAGACAGTAATGAAAGCCTAAAGATCACATATTATAATAATAGTACAGTATTTACTGCATCTATGGTGATTTACATTTTCAAAGTGCAGTACAAACATTAACTGATTTATATGAACAGCAAGTGCCTTATGAATCTTAACTTTTAAAAAAATATATTTTATTTTATTAAGGAAACTTATACAAAGGGAAAAGGCAATAATTAAATGATGCTTTTTTGGGAGGTGGACATAGTTATTGTTTATTCACTAGTCTTTTATCTTTGGAGAATTGGGTAAAATTCAAGCTTTGATTTCAAGTTCAGGAACATCCCTAGGAAGATCATATAACAAAACTATTGTATCACACAGTTTCTATTCAATGAAAGACTCAGACAGCAGAGGTGATGCAGTTCAAACCTGAGGTGCATTGACAGAGCTTTGATATTTTGTCCTCACTGAAGAGTAAATACTGGAAATCAGCATACAGCTCAAGCAGCCAAGGTATGCGCTGGGGTTCTCCTTCCTCCACAGGCCACAGAACAGCTAATGACTTGTGTTATGGCCCCTACTGCAGGCCATGAGGTGGCAGAAACTCCCAGTGTTCCTGAACCTGCTGTGCTAAAGCAGTTCCACAGCATAGCACCTCACTCCTTCCCTGATGCAACCCCAAAAAACCATTGTCCAGTAGCTCACAGGAAGCTCCTACAGAGCAAGGCTGTATGGCATGGAGGGGCGTTAGAATGCAAGGTTTATTTTCATTGTATAGCGTGAAGTTGATGGATTAGTATTCACTTATATCAGGTTTGAATTTGGCTGTGAGAATTTTGAGGTCTAGAGGAGGGTGTCAGTGAAAATAAATGTTGCCCCTCAAAATTCTGACTGCCAAATTCTGAAAAATAAATACAATATACTTCAAAGTAATGTTTTGTTTCTTTACACACATGGTGCACCATTACATATATAGTGTGTGCATGAGTATAAATGGACAAAAAGTTACCTTGAAATGTTAAGTTTTCTGTGATTTTTATATACAGTGTCTAAACAATGAGATTCTAGTTTTCAAAAAACAACAAAGTTGTAACTGATTCCATGAATATTCAGCAAGCAAATAATCTTAGATTTGTATAGCACCTTTATCCCCAAAAGTCCCAAACCATTCTACAAATTTAAAGTTCAGTTACATCAAGAAAAGTGAGCCTGTAAAAACGATAACAACTTGCTCAGTAGATCTGCCCATTCTCTCTGGGTATTCAGTCCTATCGTCTTGCTTCAGTGACAAAAATGAGTTCCTACAATTTTTCACTCCTCTTAGTCTCCAAGAACTAATTGCTTTGGGAAATTGAGCTGTATTCTGTTCTGGTTCACACAGATTTGTCACTTACTTTACCAATGCATTATAACTGGTGATGATACATGAGCTAGAAAAAGAACCCAGTTTGACTTGCAGATTCCAAGTTATTCACACCCATGGCAATGAGAAAAAAACTCTCTTTACCTGTAACATGGGCAAATTTGACGTAGAATAGACTATAAATATTACACTCCACTATGACACTTTCACAAAACCATTTTCAGAGCAAAATTGCACTTTAATAGTATATGGCTGAAATTCGGCTACCTCTAGGTAAAATACAGCTCACAGTAACATTATGCAATTAGAGATGGGCAGAGATGGCTTTGTTCAGAGCTATATAGCATTAGTTTCAGACACACGTGTAAGTAGAGCTGGTTGGGAATTTTCTGACAAAATGTTTTTTCTCATAAGTGAAACTTTTCATGGGAACTTACCAGTTTCAGTGAAACTTTTGTCAGGAAAGCTTTCTTAGCTCCAGGACAGAATTGCGGGAGAAAGACCCTATCCCTGAATAGGCAAGGCACCCACCTGGAATGTGGAAGACCCAGGTTAATCTCCCTGGACTGAATCAAACACAGCTGGGAGTTGATTCAGCTTGATTCTGCCCAGGGAGTTCAACCTGGTCTCGTACATCCCAGATGAGCACCCTAACCACAGGACTACAGGTTCTTTTTTTTTGGGGGGGGGGGGGGGTGCCCCTTGGGTTCCCTTGGTTTTTGGGGGGGGGGGGGGGGCTTTGAAAGGTCTCAGGTTTATCCTAATGCAGAAAGGGAAAAAAATTGAAATCTCAAAAGTTTTCACAACATAGGAAAACCATTTCTCACCCATCTCTGTGTGTGAACCTGAATGATAGTTTGGATTTAATGCTGCCAAGATCTCTTGAGATGTGTTTGACCATTAAGATGGAAATCTCATGAGATCAGCTACTCATGTAGAATTTCTGCCTTCTTGAATGGCAAAAACCTGACTTTTACTGCCAAAGTTGAAAACAGGCCCCTTTTAGTTATTTGTCCAACTTGGAGTAATGATTTTAGGAGTAGATTCATACCCAGGGATGGTAACTAACTTCCTTCCCCCAAAATTTAAAGGGGGTTGGATTGTTTGGCCCATGTCTATATTCTGCAGTTTATAACAGGGAGTGGAGAAGCATTTGAAACTTCACAGGAAATACAGTCAGGCGGAATTTAGTTACCCACTTCGGAATTTTAATTGGAATTCTTTGTTTTTGCATACTATTGGCCAGATCCTGAGTTAGTGTAAATCACTGAAGTCAATGGAATTATGCCAGTTTACACTAGCTGAGGATCTGTTCCTAGATACATAAAATAATGTCTCTGTGTTTAAAATATTGTATGTATTTCATGGGGGGAAATTATTTATTTTGGCATCATCAAACCAACACCAGGCCCATCTATTAAAAATGACTTAACTATGTCCCTGTCTGTAGGATACATGATGCCTCCCCCTTCATATAATTCCATGCATGCAATAACATAAAAGATTCTGAAGTTCTAACTTGATCAAGGAATATATAACACCTCTTCTTATAATATGATAAATCCAAGAGCATATGTGCCAACTCCCACTAGATAATGCAGGAGAGGATCTGCCCCTAATTGTATATTGAGCCAATTGGATTGTAGATATTGTCACAAGGCACATTTTTGTTTGCAATAGAGAGGTTAAACTTTCTGTCCTTTCAGCAACAGCTCCAGCCTGCTTTAGGCAGAAATTGGAATACTGGCTTTGTTCCAACAACTTAAAAGTTGGAACATACAACTTATACAAATCTGCATAATGGCAGTCTTAATCATTAGCAGTTTTGATATTTTTCCGTTTCTCATGTAATGATTTATAATGAGTTGAAATGAACTGGATGGTTCACTGGTAACTTGAATACTGATTAACCTGGAGACTTTTGCCAGTTTGTGACCACTTCAAATGCTTCTATGTTTCATTTGTTTGTGCTTTGTTTAGCAGTGAGACATCATGTTGTATGAAATCACACAACATAACAGGAAATTTAATTCCTTTTTTCTTTTCTTTTTTGCACCAATGATTCAAGCATCCAAATATACAGTAGGCTCTCCCCCTCAGACATCAGCGCCACTCAACTATGCCAAGAGGGTTTTCATCTCCCTGAAGTAGGGATTCAGATTATTAAGCAGTTCAGAGTGGGATTTATAAGGATTTTACCTGCCCACTGGCCCCATCATTTTCTCACTTCTTTTTCCTCAGTTTTGCTTCAGTGGATAGAAAACGATCTGTTTTGCTTTAAGTAAAGCACATGTTGTTCAGGCTCTTCAGATTTGTGCTCGCTAATCTATGAATAACTTATTAAGAACTGGATATTATACCTCCCAGAGTTATAAATATAGCTGTGTCCCAGTGGCTAGGGCACTGGACTGGAATTCAGAAGACCTGACGTGAAATTCTGGCCCTACTGATGTCAATTGCAGTTTTCCCATTGATTTGAATGGGGTCAGGAATTCATCACAGGATCTGTTCCTGGCTCTGTCATTGGCCTGACAGCTGAACTTGGGCAAGTAATTTCACCTCTCGGGGCCTCCATTTCTCTTTCTATAAAATTGAGGGAATGCTTTGAAAAGTGAAAAGTGCTGTAGAAGAGCATGGTGGAATTATTATTTTTATTTGTTACAGATGGACCGAAGATATAAAGTTGATATCAAAATTGGGGGTGTTCAGATCCTGCGTTTTAGTCTGGATCTGTCTCTTGATACAACACACTGTAACATGGTATAAAGCAAATTATTGTGATCTACCGTGAAAGAAATACTCTGGATGGTAAATTGGAGTCCTGCTGTCACTTTCTATGGGACAGCCTGTCCCTGGCCTTTCTTTGGGTCTAGGGGAAGGAGCAAGTAGCCTCTACTGGCAAGGGTCAGGTACAAGAATGATGGCAGTCACTGCACTTGTGCGAGTTTGGAAGCTGTTGCCTCGGTGTGCCCCTTGAGGAGGGAACTTCTGGAGTTAGCTGGACCTAGAGAGGGGAGTGGGCTGCACCGTCCTACAGAAATAGTGCAGCCTCTGTGTGCCTTATGCCCAATAGGGAAATGGGTTTTGCTTCCTAAGACACAGTATGTCCTAGGGTATGTCTACACTACGAAATTAGGTTGATTTAATATGTCGATTTTTTAGAAATCAATTTGATACAGTCAATTGTGTGTGTCCCCACTTAAGACCATTAAGTCAGCGGTGTGCGTCCACAGAACCGAGGCTAGCATCGACTTTCGGAGCGTTGCACTGTGGGTAGCTATCCCACAGTTCCCGCAGTCTCCATCGCCCATTGGAATTCTGGGTTGAGCTCCTAATGCCTGATGGGGCAAAAGCATTGTCGCGGGTGGTTCTGGGTACATGTCGTCAGCCCACCCCTCCCCCCCTCCATGAAAGCAACGGCAAAAAATTGTTTCTCACCTTTTTTCCTGGGTTACCCGTGCAGACAACATACCACGGCAAGCATGGAGCCTGCTCATCTCACTGTCACCGTATGTCTCCTGGGTGCTGCTGGCAGACGCGGTACTGCAGTGCTACATAGCAGCAGCTCCTTGCCTTTGCAAGTTAGCAAAGATGGTTAGCAGCCGTATTGTACCATCTGCTGCTGTCTCCTGGTTCCTCCTGGCCGGCCTTGGTGAGGTCGGTCGGGGGCTTCTGGGCAGACATGGGTGCTCCTGGCCGGCCTTGGTGAGATCGGTCAGGGGCGCCTGGACATAAATGGGAGTGACTCCAGGTCATTCCCTTCTTTAAGTTTCGTCTAATGGAGATTCAGTCCTGCCTGGAATATCAGGTAAGCCTACCAAAGAACCAGAGAGGCAAATGGCCACTCCGGGTCAGAGCCCCAGACATCTTGCTTCTATGATGAGCTGCATGCCATTCTAGGGGGTGCCCCTACAACTACCCCACCCCTGTGCTTCCCTCCTCCCCCCACCCCTCCTGGGCTACCTTGGCAGTTATCCCCCCATTTCTGTGACGAATTAATAAAGAATGCATGAATTTGAAACAACAATGACTTTATTGCCTCTTCAAGCAGAGATCAAAATGGGGAGGGGAGGGCAGTTGGCTTACAGGGAAGTAGAATGAACCAAGGGGCGGTTTTCCATCAAGGAGAAACAAACAGAACTTTCACACTGTAGCCTGGCCAGTCATGAAACTAGTTTTCAAAGCTTCTCTGATGCGCAGCGCGCCCTGCTGCTCTCTTCTAACTGCCCTGGTGTCTGGCTGCGCTTAATCATTTAGTCTTTTAGAACAGAGTTCTGATAGCACGGATGCGTCTCCCCATACAGCGATCAGATCCAGTACTTCCCATTCAATCCATGCTGGAGCTCTTTTGCGATTCTGGGACTCCATGGTCACCTGTGCTGATGAGCTCTGCATGGTCACCTGTGCTGATCAGCTCGCCATGGTGGCCAAACAGGAAATGAAATTCAAAAGTTCGTGGGGCTTTTCCTGTCTACCTGGCCAGTGCATGTGAGTTGAGAGTGCTGTCCAGAGCGGTCACAATGGAGCACTCTGGGATAGCTCCCGGAGGCCAATATTGTCAAATTGCGTCCACATTACCCCAAATTCGACCCAGCAGGGTAGATTTCAGCGCTAATCCCCTCATCGGGAAGGAGTACAGAAATCGATTTTAAGAGCCCTTTAAGTCGACAATGGCTTCGTCGTGTGGACGGGTGCAGGGTTAAATCGATCTAACGCTGCTAAATTTGACCTAAACTCGTAGTGTAGACCAGGGCCTAGAGTTCTCACTAGGATAATGTAGCTCCACATCACCCCAAAAGCAAGTATAAACCTTAATGGCACCGTCCAACTGACAGCAAGTATCCAATCTGAAAATGAGCATGAAGTGGAGCAAACCAGTGTTTCCAATGAAAGCAGAAGGCATTATAGTGATCCTGCTCACACTTCCCAAAAGATTTTGAAGGCAGCACAAGCAAGCATGTCACAAAATCCTTTGTGTGGAGGCTTATGAGGTAATATTCCTCCAAATTACTTTGTTGCTCTTTAAAGGGAAGCTGTCAGGCATAATATAAGCAGGGATTTTAACTTGAGATTCTTATAAAATATTTCTGAATAAGTTTGAGCAAGGACTGTCCTTGGTCCGGTCTTGTATCCAGACATTGTATCCAGGGCTTGGTGAGAACAAGAAGGCTCTAGAAATTGGAGGACAGGTCAGCTTCTAATGTGGTTTTTGATGCAAGACTGGGTGAGTTTTATCTACCAGGAGTTATACTGGAAGCTGTTATATGGGTGGCTTGGTCAAGGCTTGTAGTCAAAAGAATGCATGTCTTGAGTGTCAGGATCATGAGGGTTATTGCACCTGGAAATTAGGTTGGTAGTTGTGGGAGATCAGGGGGGATACACAGGTAGGTGGAGAATCCTCGGGGAGAATGTGAGGATTCCAGCAAGCACAAGGGACTGGTAATTGTCCTAAACAGGAATAATTGGGAGCGTTTGGGCCATCAGTTGGCAAAACCCATATAATGTGGAACCTTACTATGCCTAACATTTGGGTTCTGAAACAGAATTCTGAGTATCACTGTCAAGGCTGTATCCCCACTTTGAACTTTAGGGTACAAATGTAGGGGCCTGCATGAAAACTTCTAAGCTTAACTACCAGCTTAGCTCTGGTCCCACTGCCACCATTCTCACTGGATTTCCTCCCTGGGAAGCCTTGAGAAACCTCTCACCAATTCCCTGGTGAATACAGATCCAAACTCCTTGGATCTTAAACAAGGAGAAATTGACCCTTCCCCCCTCCTTCCTTTCACCAACTCCTGGTGAATACAGATCCAA
>NW_020664389.1:12952068-12957071 GCF_002925995.2 Terrapene triunguis
CTTCCCCCCTCCTTCCTTTCACCAACTCCTGGTGAATACAGATCCAAACCCCCTTGGATCTTAAAACGAGGAGAAATCAATCTGGTTCTTAAAAAGAAGGCTTTTAATTAAAGAAAAAGGTAAAAATCATCTCTGTAAAATCAGTATGGAAAATAACTTTACAGGGTAATCAAACTTAAAGAGCTCAGAGGACCCCCCTCTGTCTTAGGTTCAAAGTACAGCAAACAAAGATAAACACTCTGGTAAAAGGTACATTTACAAGTTGAGAAAACAAAGTAAATCTAAGACGCCTTGCCTGGCTTTTACTTACAATTTTGAAATAAGAGAGACTTGTTTAGAAAGATGGGGAGAACCTGGATTGATGTCTGGTCCCTCTCAGTCCCAAGAGCGAACAACCCCTTAAACAAAGGACACAAAACAAAAGCCTTTCCCCCCCCCCAAGATTTGAAAGTATCTTGTCCCCTTATTGGTCCTTAGGGTCAGGTGTCAGCCAGGTTACCCGAGCTTCTTAACCCTTTACAGGTAAAAGGATTTGGAGTCTCTGTACACAGGAGAGCTGTTACCCTTCCCTTTATAGTTATGACAATCACAATATGCAGGGTATGCACTGGTGGGGAATTTTAGCTCTGGCACCTTCATCCTTCCTCCACATTTCAGGAAAGATGTGGACAAATTGGAGAAAGTCCAGAGAAGAGCAACAAAAATGATTAAAGGTCTAGAAAACATGATCTATGAGGGAAGATTGAAAAAATTGTGTTAGTTTAGTGACTGTTCTCCTTAACATCTGAGGATAGGACAAGAAGCAATGGGATTAAACTGCAGCAAGGGCAGTTTAAATTGGACATTAGGAAAAACTTTCTAACTGTCAGGGTGGTTAAGCACTAGAATAAATTGCCCAGGAGGTTGTGGAATCTCCATCATTGGAGATTTTTAAACGTAGGTTAGACGAACACCTATCAGGGATAGTCTAGATAATACTTAGTCCTGCCATAAGTGCCGGAGACTGGACTAGATGACTCTCAAGGTCCCTTAGAGGCCTATATTTCTATGATTCTATGATCCTGCTGAAAGCATCTCTGATAGCTTCTTTTTAACCGCCTGTTAGGGGAAAGCAGCAGCATTCGGGGGGAAAACAAGTCCCCAATCAGATTAAAACTCCAACATGCATTCTCACTGATTTACCCAAAGATGGGAAGAAATACAAACTTTCCTAATAAAAATAAGCATCATTCATTTTAATTGATTAGTTATTTAAGAAACATCTGCAAATGTTCTTCTCTTCTCCTCATCTTTACATAGAAAGAATAAACATACGCAGCGCCTTTTCTCGATTTAGTTGGTTTGTTCCACAGACATCTATGCACAATGAATCTCTCTGCTGCATTTAGAGGGTTCTCTCATGCAGTGAATGCCATAAATCAGAGAGCATGGAAGTGATTCCATGGTTTAATGTTTATGCACAAAAATGCAGGAAAAGAAAAATGGAAAGAATGAGGCTTGCTTTTATTGCTTTTTCCCCTCTTTCCTCTCTCTAATCTGTGCAATTCTTTCAAAATGTTTTTAGATAATTTTATTTATATTATCTATGTATCAAAGTTGTTAATGAGATGAGGATGCTATAATGGGTAATATGGCTTTGCTTTTACTAGTACTTCCACCACCAGCACATCTATTTCATTATAATTGATTTTCAAATTTATTTAAAATGTTTCACGAGGCGTAACCTATTGAAATGAGTCATCTTGTTTTCAGGAGTGTCCTGGGGATAACAGGTTCCTGTACAATTTAGGTATAAAAACTGCTATTAAAATATTAGCACTAAAATAACTATCCCTAAACATGTTGGAAATGGAGTTTGATTTTTTGATTTAAAAGAACAGTTCTACTGATCATCAAATTCACTCAGAGCTCATTATATTAGCGCTGCAGTAATTATCAGCCCTTTTATGTCTTAGGTCTTTCTTGAAGCTCTTTGGAAGGATATTTTGTTTTTGAAGCACAGCTGCTTATTTCACGCTGATGCTGCTCCTGTAACTCGTAAAGGAATTTGTGATTTCAGTGTTGTTGTTGGCTATGAAAAGAAACTACAGCCGCCATTTTTTATATTTTCACAAAGCCTTTAGAAAGAGCATGCTAGACATCTCAAATGATTTTACAGAAGTGCTTCACAACGCTGTGCATAATATGCATTTAAATATTTCTTCTTTAAGCAGCACTAAGAAAAATGTCTCTCTGTATATGCCACGGCTCCTTTGTATGTTGCTGAAACTTTAAAGGGAGTCAGATTCTGATATCCTTACTCACACTGAGTAGTAACTTACTCCTCAAATAATCCCATTGAACTATTTGAGGAGTATGGTATTACTCTGTGTGGATAAAGATGTTAGAATGTGGCCTAAAATGATTGCTAAGAATATATGTCAAAAAGGAGGGGGTGGGTGGGTGAATGTAGAATAGAGTTTATTTCTTCATGTTTTGTTTTTACATATTTTATCCACAGGCAGTTTAAATGGGGACTTTAATAACAGCTCATTATAAAACTTGTCTGATCGCTAAAGGGTCATTAGTCCATTAAAATTCATTATGTAAAATAAGTTATAAATTGAAATGATTCTACCTAAGGATTCCTATACTTGGGCATTGCAGTTCCATAGGTGTTAGGAATGAAGGTTGAGCTTCATGGCTGGGCTAGAGAACACTGCCTCTAGCATTCAGCTCTACACTGCACTAGCATGGATGAGTTCCATTAAAGGTTTATGACCTTGATTCAGGAAAGCCTCCTTAGTATGTACATTCTAACTTTAAGCACACTAAAGTTAAAAAGGAACATATCTATTTCGTTAAAGTTAAGCACTTGCTTAAGTGCTTTCCAAACTGGGTCTATATATGGAAGAGCTGCATGCATCTTCAGTCATGTTAGGTGGACTCCACTGACTAAGTGAAAGGTCGCAGATGGTAAAATGGGGAAAGAATATCTTCCCAAAATACAGAGACTCTTAATAGTATCTTTTTTTAAAGCTGTTTTACATATTTGAAATAGGCACCTGGTCAGAGGGAGAAGAGGAGCACAGCCCCACATACTGAAACATAACAAACACGCACACATTTTGAATAGTTCTCCCAGATGGGGTCAAACATGTAATTAATAATTCACATGCTCAAGAGAACAGTTATCTTGGTCTTGACTGATGTGGCTCTTCATGGACATAATGGAGCTGGCCAAAATGTTTCCATTGCTTGGTTGAGTTTTCTGCAGCATAGTTCCAAATGGGTGTGGGCAGATTAGCCATTTTTTCTGTTTCTATAACATGAAAGGACAAGACCTTTTCTGATGAATGAGGTTTACAGTATTTATCTAACTATTACCAGGCAGGTAAATAAGGTTTGAAAAGCACATGTTGTTTCAGAGGACAGCTGTATTATGGCTGGGACAGAATTTAAACATCTAGTAGGCAATGTAATATATGTTTAAACTGTGCTTTGAATTGGCCCTCCACACGCAAAATACCTTGCAAAAACTAATTAAAACCATAATTAAAACCAAAAAACAACTAGCATAAAATTTGGTGTGCTCCCAGCTCCAACAATATTTAGCCCAACAAGTCCAAAGCATCCAAAAAAATATGCTCCATAAAGCCTAGCCTAAAGAAATCCATTCCCTGGAGTATCTCCTCCCTATCAGAATCTCTGCAATGTTTGGAACCTGCATTATACTTTCAAAGATTCATGTTCAGCTGTTATTACATGGAGATAAACTACAGTGTTTTTTTAATCTATGCAATGTTTTGTGGATTGACTACCAAGTATGACAAGCAGAAAAGCAATTTCTTTGGTTAGTGATTCTTACCCCTTGGCATTGCATAGAAACAGCTCTGGTCAGAAATTTTACCTGTATACAATTTTCTCTAATGAGTACAGAAACTGATTTGAAATTAGTTGACCTACGCTGTGGGGTAAACTCAGCTACATTTGAGGAAATAGGAATTTTCCAGATTGGCCAAGCCAGCTATCAAACTGAAATCTTAAAAGATGAACATACTGTACATGTCACAAAATGCTACCAAGGTACAATCATTGCCTGCAATATCATTTCTAGTGCTTTCAGATGAGTCCCTCTTAGGCTAGTGTTTGGTATTAATTCAAGTTGGAGAATAACTGAGGATTGTTGTATACTTGGCAGCCTGAACCCTACAGTAATGATACGATTGTAAGAAAACAGACAATACAGGGCACTTTGAATAACATCAAGTATCAGGGGGTAGCCGTGTTAGTCTGTATCCACAAATAACAAGGAGTCCGGTAGCACCTTAAAAACTAACAGATTTATTTGGGCATAAGCTTTCGTGGATAAAAAACCTCACTTCTTCAGATGCATCATTTGAATAACAACAGAAAGTCCTGCGGCACCTTTAAGACTGACAGAGGTATTGGAGCATAAGCTTTCGTGGGTGAATACCCACTTCATCAGACGCATGTCTGACGTCACATGTGTCTGACGAAGTGAGTATTCACCCACGAAAGCTTATGCTCCAATACATCGGTTAGTCTTAAAGGTGCCACAGGACTCTCTGTTGCTTTTTTACAGATCCAGACTAACACGGCTACCCCTCTGACATTTGAATAACGTGTGCTTAAATCCATTTCAGGGGCCTCAGACACTGGTGTACATTGGTCCCTCCTTTCTCTGCGTATAGCACACAATAGTTTAGTCTCCTGCTTACTGTAATAATGGTGGTTGTTGGGCTTGGCTAAGGCGTGGATGGGTGATGTTTAGTGGCCTGTGATGTACAGGAAGTAACACTAGATCATCTGGTGATCTTTTCTCAATTAAATGCTGAGTCTTGTTCCAGACATGAGACAGGCAGTTGATTTAATATCAACCCAGTTTTGAGCTGTGAAGATCTTGAAACCCCACCGCAATCATATTTTCAACACACAAATCCACCTGGGCTGGGGAGTATCTTGTAAACAGCTGAAACTAGAATCCCACACTATTGAATTTT
>NW_020664389.1:12957081-13071990 GCF_002925995.2 Terrapene triunguis
ACCATTTCAATTCGAACATAGGTTTTGGCAACTAGTATCTTGTAAACTGCTGAAACTAGAATCCCACACTATGGCTCTGATTCAACAAAAACACGTGTTTAAGTTGCTTAAACTATTTGCTTAAGTGTTTTGCTGAATTGGGGGCTATATTATTTGCAAGCTTGAAATATCCGCTTTCTAGTTTTAAATGGCATAAACCTTTAAACATTAACCTCTAACTGAGGTTATACAAATTGTTGATTAGAGTGTCATAGATATTTTTTGTGAGATGTCTGTAGCCAAAATTTTATTGACACTGAAATGTCACAAATCAAACATAATGTCATGTAAAACAATCTGGTTTTCCACAGCTAGTATCTTTTTATTATTATTATTATTGTATAGCAATTAAAAATATACAAGTTACTTTACAGACAAATATGCTGCCCTTAAGAGAGTGCAATATAAACAGACAACAAACAGATGAAGAAAGGGTAGGGGGAATGGAATAGAAGGCAAGTTACTGAGCATTGAGATAAAAAAAGAACTTGTTAATTCCATTTTTTGTCTGGAGTTTGCTTTTTTGGGGGGTGGGGAATCTATTTTGTTAATTCTTCCCTGTAGACAGGACTAAATTATTTTACAGGCCTTTTTGAAAGAATTGTGTTTTAAGGAAGCACTTTAGGGAGGAGAGGATGAATACATGGTGTTTTAGGATAAAGAGAGGATTCTAGGTATGGGAACAATAGAAGAGAAGGCACAATACAAACAATGAGTGGGAGTGGAAATGACGGTGCCGTGAGCAAAAAAGAGACAAAAGCAGAATATTGTCAGAGCCAGAAACACCACATGCTTACTAGACCTGTAAACTCTCCCTATCCATTTGTCCTGGACCAATAGTTAGAGAGAAACTAGTTTTAACAACTGGATCACGAATGTGCAGCCCCTTTAAGGGCAGTAGGGTCCAAAAAATTCTATCAGGCTTGACAACAAGAAGTCTAAGGGTCAAACTTCTGAAACTCCCTGACCTGCACTGCAGATCTGAATAATATATTCTTCATTTTCTCTGTGTGTGGAATGAGTGCTGAATATGCAATAGACATCACCTTATATGCAAGAGAAATTCACGGTGCAGATAGAGGGGGAGAATTTTTCTTCTTTAAGACAAATTTGGCTATTTTAAGATCCATGTTCATCTCAGAGCCATTCTAGAATAACCCCATATCAGTTATAAATCATAGGAAAGAAAAGCCCTTTCAGTACCATACAGCCACTCTTTGAACATCCCCTTCATCTTTCTTTTGAAAATGAGTTGGTTGAAAGATCACTGAAATAATGAGGCAGAGATCCCCTTTTGGTCCAGTCCACTATTGCAAGAATTAGGTATATACTATTTGGAGGATAATCAGAAATGTCAGCAGTTTTCCCTCTGAATGTTTTTTTTAAAAGAAAGGCTAGGCCCTGATTGTGAGAAATGCTCTGGCACCTGCACTTCCAGAGGACTGGGCCCCAACTGTGTATGAGGATAGACTTTTATTGAAAATATTTAAGTATTTGAACAGACATTTTCTCACTAAGTTTTAAAAGTTTTCGTACAGTACAATATGCCTTAATGTTGTTGTGTCTTAATTCCCCTTCCCTGTAGACTTGGTACAGCTTTGTCACCAGGAATACAGCTCAGGCTGTTATGAAATTGAGTCTGCCTTCTTCAAATAGTTTGAGCACAACTGTCATTTAGTAAAATAAACATGACTCCATTATTTCTTAATGCCTTGCTTAACAACTTTAAGATTAGACCACATCTCAGATTCTCCCAATGGGCAGCACTTAAAAAGTGAGTAATATTTCTATCTGTCTTAGTCAAGTAATCCCAGATGTAAGTAATTTACAGGATGGCATTAGGGACTGTTACAAGAGACATATTGTAATATGTCACTGGAAATCAGCTTCCCTTTGCACGTTTGATCAACAGCCAGATGGAAGCTTTTATCACATTTATTTAATCTGAAATATACATAGTAATTACACTGGACCTTTGATTGGAGCCCTTATTGCTGTCTCCAGAGAAGGTAGGAAATGAATCTGTCAGTTGCAAACTTGTGTAGATGTGGCCCTCTTGGTAGAATTTGGATATATTACAGCTATGAGTGTTGACACAGAGATCATCAGTACTGCTGAAAGTGAATGCACTCTGACAGGTTAAAAATAAATAAATAAATAAAGCCTGGACTATATACAGCTTTTATTATTTTATGAATACACAGAAAGCTTTTAGAAAACCAAAGATCAATCTCATTCCTAGCAACCCATGACCAATCAACAGTATTAAAAGCAAACACAACCCTCTTCTAATAACTGGATGGTATTTAACTTTAAGGCAACTGAAAACAACAAAACCTTAAAGTTCCCAGAGGAGAATTCCATCAAGCATATCATTATTAAGTGAGGAAAATATTATTGTTTTCATTAGCACAGATATGGCATAAAGAATGGGTTGTATTAAATTAAACCACAAACACGATGTTAAATTAATTCAAGGTAGTTTTATTGCATGGACAGAAACTCTATTAATGGATATTGCTGTGTCCCAACAAATTTACATAGGATTTTATGCCCTAATTAAAAGGACTATAAAAAGAACTTAAAATGTTAATTGGGATACTTCTCCTCCTAACAATAATATCACTCTTTTTTTCCTGTTCATTTTTGCATTACACCAAAATGACCTCCACTAATTCTACTTTTAATATCTCTCATCTCAGTTAGTGAGGTAATGGTGGACCTCCACTGGATTGGTCACCAGCACCAACAACAGTGTTTTGTCAATCTCTTAGATGCACACAGATTGGCAGATGAAAAACACCATTAGCTGCCAAAAGGTTAAAGGTCATACTTTTTGGCCCTAACTCATTCTGAGTAGTACCTTACTCCAAGAGTAGGTCCATTGCAGCAAATAACAGATAAAATTGCAGTTAAGCATGAGTTAGGGGTATCATTCTGATGCTAAGTGGCTGACTTCATCAAGGGTGTTTTAACATTTTTATTGACTCATAGTTATTTTAGTAAAAAATTATATGGAAGTCACACAGTTAATTTGCACAGTAGTTCTGTTTTTTAAAACCCTTCATGAACACGTTCAACCTATTGCCACTAGCCTTCTGGGGCAAGTAACTTCACCTCCCAGTGTCCCAGTTTCCCCATCTGTAAAATGTTACTGACCTACTTTGTAAAGCATTTTGAGATTCACTGATGAAAAGCACTATATGAGACCAATGAGGTAACAGTAGCAGCATCGTACCTCATGGAACTTGCTTTTCTACTCCCTTCATGCTTCCCTGGCCTTGTCTCTGCACTGTTTAGGTTAAAGCATTTTCCTCTGCAGCTCCTGCCACTGGTAACAGCCTGTCTGTATATCTCCACTTCATGGAACTCTACCACTTCATTGCTCAGCTGAAAACATCTGTCTCCTTGCCTACACTTTCTGAACTTTTTCTACCTCAGCTAGTATTTATTATTTTAGCCCTGCAGTTGTACTAATTAACTCTGGGAAGCATTCTGGGATGCAGTGTGTGTGAAAGAGACTATAAAAAGAAGTTTTATTGAAGCATTTACACAGCTTTTCCAGTACACTTATTGGGATTTGCTCAAGGTTACCAGTGCAACTTTCTGAAATGTTTAAAATGACCTCTTTACAGTTTTACTTTCACAGCAACCTTATTGCTGTTCATGATATATAAGTCAGGGTTTAATTTGTTGCTTCTTGCATGGCACTGTTCTTTCTACACCTATGTAACTTAGAGCTCAGTTCATCAGGTGCATAGACATTTAACTGCCATGGACAGTGAAAAGAGTTACACACACACAAATGGATGGAAGAAAGAGCCAGTTGTTATTAGGTTGACTATACCAACTCCAGCTACTGCTTCTATCCTTCCCATCATTTCCTGCTGGGAAGGGAAAATGAAGAGCAGGATTCCTCCCACTAAACTCATCACTGGGGATGGAAGGGAACAGGCACTCAGGAGAAAATACCATTTGCTAAAAGAAAGTTTAATTCATCAGCCTTACTTTTTCGTACATAACAGAATCCAGTGCATGATACCTTGCACCTCTCCAGAAAGAGAAGAAAAATTAAAGTCTATTAAAATTCTGGAAGCAGTGATAAGGGGTCATTTGCCTATTTTTCTGCAGACCATGGTATCTCATTGGGAGAACCAGCTGTTAATAGTGGAGTTCTTGAGTCAGCTCTGCACCCTTTCCCCATCCTTGTACAGTCTTCTAGGTAGCCAGCAGTTATATCTGGACAAGCTACAAATATATCTTTACAATCTAAATTGACTGCAATAACCTCTATTGAAAACAGGATGGAGGCAAAAATTAATAATTTCACTCTGCAGATTTCAGTCATTTTTCTTCCAACCAGAGTCTCAAACAGTAAGTGGCTCTGTTGAAGGGTTCAAATCCAGTATTATTAATAGGAAAGCTATGTCATGTGCCCTAATTAGTGAAAACTCTGTTCCCTTCAGGAAACTGGATATTTTAGAGAACCACATCAAAAATATCTGTATCGATCTCTATATAGGAATCTTTGTGTCATTTGAATAAAATGAGTTAGTGGGCATAGAATCTGGAGTCAGCATGTAAGGGTCTTTGGAATTTGTATTAGACTCTAAATTCTGCCATCTCCTTCACAAAGAGATGGCTTTTAGGAGAGCAAGCCCTCCTCATAGAATCACAGAACAAAAAATAAAATGAAAGTAATAAAACTTCAGAAAGATAGACTTGGATATTTTTTATTTACCTCTGGCAAAAACCATATATTAATGGTTACACATCCGAAGAAAACTATTTTTTCTTCAGTCATATTATTTACCAATGCAACACAAAGAACTTGCAAAAGGAGTCACATTGTACCCTTAACATTTGTCCTTTATTCTGCTACAGTATGGATTCTTTTTATCAGGGAAAACGGTGTGTGTGTGTAAAGTGATATGAAAAAAATATTTAGAGGCTAAATATGCTGCTACAGTAATAAGAAAAAAAAAGGCTTTAGATTATTTAGGGTTGGTGGGTTTTTTTTTTTTTGAGATTTAAAAGTAAGCTCTTTTCTACCTGACTTATCTATATTTGATGATGAACTGTTACAATAGAGTGGATATAGGCTGTATACTACACTTTTTTGTTTGTCTTTGAACATTTTAAGTTCAAAGTCAGATGATAACAGAGCGCAGCTTTATTGAATTCCAAAACTGGGCCCCTTTGAGATTGCCCTTGCAAGTTAAATGATGGAGAAGCTTTCCTTTTCCCTTCAATAGCATCTGCACCACGTGCTAGTACCTGGTTCCACTAAACTGGATCGCTTTTAAGTCACCAGTCCAACCTTGACTCCAGTACATATTTATGAGCAACCCTGGTTCCTGCATCAGGGATTATTTGATATCCCTTCTTATTCATCACATTTGGATTGGGAGATAAATCCTCACCCATTCTGATGCCTTACAACCATACAAACTAGCTATCGTCTTGCAAGGACTGTTGGTAGATGCTGCAAGACACATCTTTAGTTGGCATCTTCCACATACCTAATAAGTCAGTCAACTTTCATGTCAGAAATCTGTACCGCTTCTGGCTGGAACAAATGAGGGCAGTATAGATATTACAACTCAAATGTCTCTCAGTAATCATCACAATAATCCCAGGTTAATTTTCTCTTGATACACTTCTTTGCCTGATTGATTGTAATTAGTCTGATGGCTCTAGGGTGACCAGACGTCCTGATAAAATCGGAACCGTCCCGATATTTCGGGGTGTGTCCTGCGTCCCAACCGATCTTTGGTCCTGATATCCACCGGCAGCGCTCTTTTTTTTTTTTTGCTCCGCCAGCATGTGTCCCGATTTTTTCTTTCCCTCATCTGGTCACCCTAGATGGCTCCCCACCACAGCTACCATAAGAAGTCAGACATACAAGGCATATGCCAGGCAATGTGTCTCAGATCAGTCAAATTCCTCCTAACCTTGGTCAGTAACTGCACCAAGTTTCTGTCATCAAATTTTCCTCCTAACTGGTATGACACTGCACCCTATATTCTTCATAGTTGTATGATTATGTTATGATTATGACATAATTATGATGCAATTTGTACCAAATGAGTCATGGAAGGAGTCACTGGAGAAGGTATGATTTGCTGAATATGATTATCCTATTTGTATGCATGTATCATTTTTGTATCTGAAGTTATGAATATTGACAATGGATCTGTATTTCAAATGTGTTTACTCTGGAAAACACCCACTACTAGTCTTTCAGGTACAACAATGATGAAGCTGGACAGTGCTAATGAGTCATCAACAAAGACAATGGGCTGTGGAAAAGCTTAGCCTTCCTGTAAATGTTTCAGCCAGCCTGAAAGAAATGGCTGCTATGACTCATGAGCATATAACCACACCACATGGTACTGAACTCCATTTCGGGTACCTGTATTTTTCCACAAACTAGGCTGGAAATTGAGTTTTGAACAAAGGGTTCCTGCCATATGGTAAAGCTATATAAGGTGGCATGTGACATCATCTAGGGCCTCACTCCCCACACAAGGACATTCCTGGAAACACCTGAGAAACAAAGACTGGACTGGGGGAAGAGCTGGTCCCAGCCTGTGTATGGAAACCTGGCAGAGTGCTTGTATCATCAGTCAGGGTGAGAAATTGCTAACTCATATCCAATCTTTGTAGCATGTTAGGCTTAATTTGCGGTTTTATTTATTTGCTAGGTAATCTGCTTTGATCTGTTTGCTATCACTTATAATAATTTAAAATCTATCTTTTGTAGTTATAAACTTGTTTTTTGCTTTATCTATACCAGTGTGTCTTTGAGTGAAGTGTCTGGGGAAAAATCTCAGCTTGGTAAACACAGGCTTGTTGCATAGCTTTCCCACATCGAGGGGAGGGCAAACTATTTATGAGCTTACATTGTACAGATCCCTGTGCAGTACAAGACGGTATAATTTTGAGTTTATACTCCAGCAGTGCATGCATGCCTGGGGAGCTGGGCAATTGGCTGGTGTGTGCTGTTTGCACTCAGGTAGCTCAGTTTGAGTCAATGGCATCACCTGCTGTCATGTTGGGTGATAACAGGGCCTGGCAAGGCTGGCTATGTCTCCAACCAAGCAGTGTGAAAATTTGTGATTCCCACGGCACAGTGATTCCCACAGCTCCCAGACTGCACCCTGAGCATGACAACCTATCACAGCTGGTTCAGGATTGGTGCTGTTTGGGGCCACTGACTTTCTGTTGTGAATGCATCAGTTGGTTCCATTTACGCATTCTTGTGTAACCAAAAGGGTACTTCATTCCAGTTCTGGCTGAATCCTTTGCTTACTACTCAAAACTTCCAGTCTAATGGCACAGTACACAATGCAGTATCCACACTTTGGGGCATGACTGGAAAGACCTGGAACTAAACCCCACTGAGTGGAAACAGAAATATTTTAAGACTAATTTACAACCGCTATACTGCTTTCCTGTACACCTGCTATACTGTACGCCTGGAATGTCAGCATACCATAGTGTGTACATCTGGGTCAGGGATGCCCACCAACAAGGTAAAAATGGGCACCTGCAGTTGTTGCATTTGTGCATCAATGTGCAGTTGTCAAAATCGCAGGTCTCCTGCTGGATTCCCTAACGTGCTTGTTTCCTAGTGTTCCCTGATTCTGGTTATGAGGGGACCAGGAGACCACTGGCTGTAGACTACTGAATCATGGGATAAAAGGGCATTCATAGCTAGTTCTTCTTCATGTTCTGAAGACAAGTTTGGCCATGTGCTGCCCTGAGCTAATTTATCTTCATAATGGGCTTTTGATTTCCATCACATGTGTGCTTTGAAGAAAACATTTCCTATTTCAAAACCACTATGAATGCTTCCAAAAATCCAAAAGGTGAAGAGCTGTTTGTGGGAGACTTTTGTTCCTTGGGAACCTCAGGTGGTCTTGGCACTATGGGTGGTGGAAGTATGGATTCTCTCCTTCATGGTCCCAGATGGATAGAACCCCAAGTAAACCAGATGGACTCCAAATGAATCAGAGCTATTCAACAGAAATCTGGTACAAGTCTGTACTGCTGCCATTCTGTGTCATTGAGTGAAGAGATAGACACTTATTGACCCCAAGAATAGAACTTGGCCTGATATCTGGTTGTCCCGCAGATCCCTCATTGCCCCACCAACATACATACCTTATCCCTTGTCAACTGACCACAAGTATCTTCCCCACTCCAACTGCACCACTTCCCTACTTCAGTTTCTGCCTGTTTAACTATAGGAACCCTGAACAAATGCACCCATTGAGTGCATCTCATCTTCTCCACTAGAGCCAGTACCAAGAAGCATCCTGATTGGTTTATGGAGAGGAGCTGTCCTCTTTCCCTCACTTTCACCTGCCACTGGACCAAGTGTTGTAGCCCTGAGCTGCAGCTACTATGCCAGATCTAGGCACACACCTCTCCACGTGGCCAGAGGATGGCTCCAGACAGCTAAGAACTGTGACACAAACTCTTGAGACCTGCTCCCAGCCCTTAGATTTTCTACCCTCTTAGCAACCTCCTTAGGAGATGTGCCTCCTAAAAAGCCAATGATAGTGTTGCCTTCTGGACTGCCCAGGGTATTGAATTACTGGGTGTTAGTGCTCCAAAACAGAAGAGCTGCCACAGATATCAGCAGAGGTTACTGTATTAAGGAGGCAGAAGACCCACTAGGCTGTCTCTGAAGTCAAATGATGAGGAGTGGACCTGCTGGCCATGTGAAAACCCTGCTACCCAACCCCCATAAGTTTCACAGGAAGCATACAATAGTAGTTGAGAAGTCTGGACTGGTGGGAAGAGGGAATGCCTTTTCCAGTGGTGGGCTCCACAGTAGGTTCTTCAGACAAGCTCTGAAGCTTTTCAAGCTCATCCTGAGTGAAAAGGGGAATACATGACTATCACCCATAAACATGCGCCCCTTTTTAGCAATTGCTTCTCACATTACTAATCTTTTGGGTTATCTGACCCTCTCCCTCATCTAGCTCAGAGAAATAAACTATGCATGAATAAGGTTGTGCAAGGAGAAAATGAAATTAGCTGAATAACTAACATATAATTTACACCAACTCATGAAACACTACTTAGCAATTTGTGTGAATACCAATACTAGGGACCTACGGTATTTTTTAATAAATTGCACTCCTATAAGATTGGCCTCAGAACATAAAGTACACCTTTATTTGTACACAGATCTGTGATATTGTCATGTCTCACCCTCATCTTGCTTCTTTATGAGTGATCCAGTTTTTCTCTCATGTAGGCATCTTGTGTGTGGAGGTTGGGACCAATGACATGGGATGCATGATGCCAATAAGGGGAGCATCCTCAAAAGCTGGACAGATGTGATTTTGTAGCATCAAGAATGATTATGTTGAACAGGCCTCATAAGGAGTTGGAATCAAAGGAATCCAGTGAATTCAGAATTTATTGTTTTAAGCAATTTGGTGTTAAGATTATTGTTTAATCCCATCAAAGTGTAAAGAAAAAAGATGAGAAGCTGGTCCTTAAAGGAATAAGATCGGCTCTGATTCAGAAGTCCTGAATTTGAATATCACAGCATATGACTCATGTTCAGCTGTTTTGTGTTAACTCATCAAAATCCTCTAGATACTTTAATAGGGGACAAACTACTCTGGAACTTTTGTGAGCATAATTTTGAATGTAATTATCTATTTGCAGTATCCACAAGAAATTACTGGATAATTCTAATTCCATATTCATCACCTTGGGCATATATATTTCAACAGGACAATATCATTAATAATTTTAATGGAAAATCTGAAGATCCCCTGAACACTGTTAATTTTAGTTAGGTTTTTTTTTGGGGGGGGGGGAGCGACAAAGGCAGATTTTGGAGTATATCCTTAGCTCACTACCCAGATTTACACACATCACATCCACTAATTTTAATAGAAGTTAAAAATATAAATCTTCACAATACATGGAGATGTGAATATGCCCCAGTGTTTCTGTGCAGTAGAAGCAGTTCCTGAAGCATTTTGGCTACAGTAGTAATTACATATAAGATAATGGATAGCCCCAAAGTGAATGCAAGGCTGTAATTCACTCAAGGGAATCTGCTTATGTCATGAACTGCAAAAGGACAGTGCATTACCCTGTAAGTATAATATATAACTTTTAAAAATGTTAAACAGCATTCTTTCCTAATTTATAGAGGGCTTATCAATTTGCAGCATTATTTTATGGATTATTATCTGGGATCAGGGAAACTATGCTCCCCCCAAAAGACATGTTTGTGGGCAACTTTCTTGTGTTATCAGAAGTTTTGTTATAATATTGACGATACAGTATAAACGGTTAATGTAATGTATTGGTTATTGGGTACAGTTTACGAAGAACAGTACTCACAGGTTCTGAGATGTAGTCTTGCTTTGATGTGTCAATAATTATCATTCAGCATGTTAAAAATTAAACACCCAGAGAAAGGTAAAATAAATGGTTAAAATGACTCTCAAAACTCAGAAGAGTCAGCATACAGAAACAGTAGAACCTCATTAATCCACAGTAATCCAAAGGAATCTAGGAACTTCCAAGCTGGTCAGTGGTCCATCTAGCCAAATACCCTGTCTTTAATGTGGCTACTACCAGAAACTTCCGAGGAAGGTGCAAGAAACTACAGACGTGGCAATGAAAGAATTACCTGCTTTTAGAGGAAGCATCTGCCTAACTCCTGGTGAAACTACAAGAAACTATACCCGGTTTAGCTGTTTACAGAAACACTGGAAAACAGGGTTCTACTCTAAAACAACCCATCTTTTAGGCGAATAACTCTATTCAAGAGCAGAGAAACAATACTGCATGTAAGTCTCACGTTTATTCCATTATCATATAATAGTGTCCGTCTGGAGTTCTTTGTGAAAGCATGAGAAGGGACGTAATCACAGTACTCAAAAGAACCCCAGTGGCAGAGCATATTATAGAACGTTAAAAATGCTTCTGTGGATCTCAGGTCATGCCTCATCCAGCAAAAGATTCTATTCAAAACGTAAAGGACACCACAGAAGTTGTACAAGATGGGGACGTTGTCTTCTGATTTTGTTGGTGCTGTAACAAAGAAAAAGGAACTCCTGATGCATCTGAAATGGGACTACCTCACATTCAAGCAGCTGTGAAAAGAGGTGGATATGAGTGAAAAACAAAGCTTGGTTTCTGCAACCAAACCTCAGCAGAAAATTTTATTCTAGTATCTGCTATGCTAACTCCACCACAACGACTTTGATTGCTGAAGGTAGCAATAATTACCATGAATTTATAAATAATGGAGGAGTAGGCTTATGCCCATAATAGAGCACTGGTATTTGGACCTGTCCTTGTTAGTAGCAAAAGAAAGAAAAAACGGTGACCTACCTTTTCGAAACTGTTATTCTTTGAGATGTGTTGCTCATGTCCATTCCTACGTGTGTGGTCATTGGAGATTTTTGCCTTAGCGGTATCCGTAGGGTCGGCAGTTGCGCCCCCTTGAGTGCCGCGCTCATGCATCAGTATATCAGGCGCCACTGGCCCTACGCCCTCTCATTTCCATCTTGACGGCAACTCCAACAGAGGGGCAGAAGGGTAGGTAATGGAATGGACATGAGCAACACATCTTGAAGAACAACAATTATGAAAAGGTAGGTAACAGTTTTTTCTTCAAGTGCTTGCTCATTTCGATTCCATTCTAGGTGATTCACAAGCAGTGCCCATGGAGGTGGACTCGGCGTTCACAGTCTTGCAGCTTGCAGCAGTGCTTTGCTGAAGCCAGCATCGTCCCAGGCCTGCTGGGTAAGAACATAATGGGACGTAAACATGTGGACAGTTGACCAGGTAGCAGCTCTACAGACCTCTTGGACGGCACCTGAGCCAAGGCCGCTGATGACGTTTGCGCTCTAGTTGAGTACGCCTTGACTATCGCCGGTGGAGGCACGTTTGCCAGATCATAGCAGTATGGGATGCAGGCTGTGATCCAGGACGAAATCCTTTGAGCAGACACTGGGCAACCTTTCATCCTATCTGCCACCGCAACGAACAGCTGCGTTGACTTGTGAAATGGCTTTGTCCTGTCAATATAGAAGGCCAGCACCCTCCTGATATCCAAGGTGTGCAACCTGCGTTCCTCTTCGGATTTATGGGGTTTCGGGAAGAAGACTGGTAAGTATGGACGATATGAAACTGGGAAACTACCTTGGGCAGGAACACCAGGTGCAGCCGCAACTGGACCTTATCTTTGTAGACTACCGTACAGGGAGGTTCTGAAGTAAGCATCCTGATCTCAGATACCCTGCAGGCAGATATAACTGCAACCAGGAACGAAACCTTCCAGGAGAGAAGGAGAAGGGAGCAGGAAGCCAGAGGTTTGAAGGGAGGCCCCATGAGCCTCGACAGCACGAGATTCAAATCCCAGGGAGGGACGGGGTCCTGCATGTGAGGTTAAAGATTCTCCAGACCTTTCAAGAACTGGGCCATCATGTCATGAGTGAAGACTGACCTGCCTTGGAAGGGAGGGTGGAAAGCCAAAATAGCGGCCAGGTGGACCCTGATCAATGACAGGACCAAGCCCTGAAGTTTGAGGTGCAGAAAGTAATCCAGGGTCACCTGCAGCGAGGCCTGCTCAGCCCAGACACATCGTTCCAAAGCCTAGCATGTAAACCTTTTCTACTTGGCCAGATAAGTTGCTCTGCTGGAGGGCTTTCTACTACCCAGCAAGACCTGTTAAATCCAGGCCAAGCAGTCCCGCTCTTCTGCATTCATACATGCAGTAGCCACGCTGACAAGTGCAATGCCTCCAGGTTCAGGTGCAGAAGACTGCCGTGGTCCTGGGACATCAGGTCCGTCCAGAGAAGTAGCCACACCAGGGAGGCTACTGAAAGGTTTAGCAGTGTGCCGAACCAATGTTGGCGAGGCCACTCGGGGGCTATCAGGATAATCTTGTCCTTGTCCTGTTTGATCTTCATGAGGACTCTGTGGATCAACGGTACTGGCAGGAAGGCGTACATCAGGGCCCCGACCATGGGAGCAGAAAAGCATCTGACAAGGAACCCCTGTCCATCCCTTAGAGTGAACAGAACATATGGCATTTCCTGTTCTGACGGGGCGCCTGGGGAGTTCCCCACTTTCGGAAGATCATACTGATCACCTCTGAGTGGAGCGACCACTTGTAGCGAGATGAGAAGGTCCTGCTGAGGCAATTTGCTAACACATTAGGGTCCCAAGCAGATGCCTGGCCATCAAATGGATGGCATGCCACACACAGAAGTCCCAAAGGCTGAGAGCTTCTTGGCAAAGGGCCGACGACCTGGCTCCACCCTGCCTGTTGTGTGGTGGTATCGTGGCAGTATTGTTTGTGAGGACCTGTACCATCGTGCGCTTCAGGTGGGGCAAAAAAGCCTGGCAGGCTAAACTGGTTTTAGCTCCCTGACATTGGTATGAAGGGCCAGCTTGTCCTGCAGCCAGCAGCCTTGTGTGCTGAACTCACGCAGATGGGCTCCCCAGCCCAGGTCCAAAGCATCTGAGACTAGGGTCAGCAACGGGGCTGGGGCCAGAGCCAGGAAGGGAACTCCCTCCAACACTGACCCAGGGTTCAATCACCACTCCAGGGATGACAGAATGTGATCCGGCACCCTGACTTCCCAGTGTAGGTCATGTCTGTTAGGGATGTAAACAGACGCTAGCCAGACTTGCAGAGGCCGGAGCTGGACATGACTGACCATGAATGTGGCCCAAGTGGCCAGGTGGCCCAACAATCACAGGCAGGTGTGAGCCGTGGTGAGTGGGTGGTTCTTCACATGGGAGATCAGGTCCGGCATGGCCTGAAAACAAGCCTCCGAAAGGAAGGCTCCGACTCATGTGGAGTCAAGAACCACCCCGACGAACTCTATTATTTGGACTGCCTTAAGATGGATTTTTGCTCGTTTATCAACAGACCCAGGTTGCAGCAGGTGGAAAGCACCAGATCCAGGCTCCTCTGTACTTGTTCCCAAGACCTGCCCTTGATGAGCCAGTCGTTGAGATACGGGAAGACCTGGACCCCTCAACATCTCAGGTAAGTGGCTACTGGCGCCATACCTTTTGTGAAGACCCTTGGGGCCAATGAGAAGCCAAAGGGCTGCACCATGAATTGGAAATGACGGCCACCCACTATGAAACGGAGGAAATGTCTGTGACCTTGAAATATGGAAATAAGCTTCCTTCAAGTCAAGGGAAGCATACCAGTCTCCCTGATCCAGGAAGGGGATGATGGAGGCCAGGGAGACCTTGAGAGACTTGTTGAGGCATTGCAGGTCCAGAATGGGTTTGAGGCCCGCTTTGCTTTCGGGATTAGGAAATAATGGGAGTAGAATCCCTTTCCTGTCATGTCTCAAGGGACCTCCTCCACCTGTGACCAGGCCAAACAGTAGGGATGAAGACGGTTGAGGAAAGAGTGGGGTGGATCCTGGGAGGGGACATTGCTCTCGACTGCACACTCAAAACCAGCGCTTCTGGCCCCCAGGATGCTTTGCCAGGCCACGCAGGTGAGCAGGAGGAGGAAGGGCGATGGCAGCTGAAATTAACATCCCTGTTCCTTCTCCTTGCAGACCCCGGAAGAGACTGCCAAGGCCTTGGCGGCACAGGTGGCCGTAACTGCTTTCTTGCAGACTGTGGAGTATGCATGCCCAACGAGCGAAGGGTAGCCCGAGTGTTTTTTAACCCATGCAGCCTCACATCCGTCTGCTCTGAAAAAAGACCAATCCCATCAAATGGGAGGTCTTGGATCAAGGTCTGCATCTTTTGGGAGAGGCCGGTGGTCTGAAGCCAGGAGTGCCACTCATAACCGCCTCTGATGTCACCAGCCTAGCCACCGAGTCAGCTGTGTCCCATGCTATTTGGAGGGAGCACTGAGCAGTGATTCCCCCAAGCACTTGAGGGAGCTGCTATAGGGGTCACTTAAAGGCGTAGACCTGTTACAGTCCATGCAGGGCTTAAACCCAGGAGACCAGGGCATGCCCTACCTAGGGTGAAGTCCCCGCTGGGACTCTAACTTCTAACTACAACTACTCTTAACTTAACTTAACACTAACTACTATAAACAAACTATTTACAAGGCCCTAAGGCTCGAAGGCAGAAGAGACGAAACCGCTAGACTAACCACCACAGGCGGTAAGAAGGAACTGAGAGGGTGTAGGGCCGGTGGTGCCTGATATACCGATGCATGAGCATGGCACTCAAGGGAGCGCCACTGCCAATCCTACAGATTCTGATAAGGCAAAAATCTCTGACAACTGCGCACTGGGCATGCACACACCTAGACTGGAATCGACATGAGCAAGCACTTGAAGAAGAATATCTTATTGCTGCAGAGAGCAATTATATGAATTTGAAGAAATTTGGATCCTGGTTCTTGATACATTTGGATAAAGAATGCTGAGATAGCTCAAATGGATGCCAGACTTCTAGTCCACCTCACCTCTTTGCTTTTTCCCTCCAGCTTCTTGCTCCCTTCCCCTTTTTTTGCCTATTTGTGTATGGCATTATTATTATTATTATCATTACTATTATTTTTACCCTCACCCTAACATTTTATGTCTGTATAATTTGTCTGATTTGTATGATCTGGTCTTGCAGCTTTGACAAGCTGTAACTGTGTAATTGCATAATTTTATTGGCTACCTGTGAAATATGCAGAATTTGGTAACATATACAAGTTGTACATCTTTTATCTTTCTGTATTTGTGATTGTGTCCTTATGAAAATTAATTAAAAAATCACAAAAAAGCCAAACAAGCGTGTTACACTTCCCATACATTGTCAGCAGCTTTTCCCAGTCAGATTTTACTGATTTGTCCTCTTTTCTGTGTTAATGGTATTTCCATCTTCCGCCGTTGCAAGACAGCTATTTGCAAACTGTTTGTAGAATATAAACAATGCCTAAAAGGGAAATGTCCTTGAAGCAGTGTGTGCAGACTGATTACTATAGAGTGAGCAAGCTAATACACAACCCTCAATCTTGGGAGAATTACTATTCGTTTGAGACTGAGGGATTTTTCATTTAAAAAAAGAAGAGAAATCTTACAATGCTACTGTAGGATTGACTCTTTTTTCCCCCCTCTAGCATATTTCAGATGAAGCAAGACTTGAAGGTTACCAGTTCATTCTTCAAAAGCTCTGGGGAATTACTGACCCCTAAACAGTGTCATTTTCCATGATTGCTTCTTTGGAGCCTTCTGTAATGCACCAGGCTCACTAATAGATAAATGACCAGCATAAAAAGCTTAAATCTGACAATAATCCTAATGTTTTGTGCACAGTGAATGAAATGAAACTGCTAATGTATTGTTAAAATCTATTAGAGTTTACTAACGTCAATGTTAATTGGATAACTGTAGTAAATTCACAAATCAACATTTGAGAGTGAACAAGGATCTTTAAGGATACATGATACATTTATCTGACCAAATTCCTGCAGACTCAGCCATCTGCAGAAGAACTTGGAAAGTCTGCACTTTATCTCCTTTTTTATTTCTCGTGCAATTGGAAAGGAACGACAAGAAGAGACTATATAAGGGATCCCCACTGAGACTCAGTCATATAAATTATGTATTATGCAGACAGTATTCTGCTGATGCTATCTGATCCCCAATTCTCAATTCCTTGTTTTTGCTTCTATAAATAGCTATTGCAGATTTTCAGTTGTAATACAACTAGGACAAAACCAGAAACCTTTCCCATTTAATAACCTCTGCCAAGGAAGAATAAGGTAACATTTTTCATAACTGTGATGTCCTCAGGGCTTTAACAGTCTGGGAATACATGCAATGCTATGCTGTTGATAAGATACTGGTAGTAAAAGAGGGGGAATAACCACCCTGAATATTTAAGAGGGAAATGCTCTATTTTCAGAATGATCAGTATAAACTTGCTGCTGTGCATTTTCATATCAATTCTTATCTGATCAGGACAACTTTTGTTTTTCCTCCCCCCTAGACCCAAATGCTTTGGCTGGACAGACTGGACCTGACCATGCTCTCATAGGAGGAGTAGTGGCTGTAGTTGTCTTTGTCACATTATGTTCTATAATTCTGCTTGGACGATATCTGGCAAGACATAAAGGTAGGACAGATTTAATCAAACTGCAATCACCTTTTGCAGCAATACTTTCTCATGATTACTTTCACCCTCAAACACTCTCGTGCCCTCTCTGCCCCCACCCTCCCCTTTGGAATTTAGCTGCCTGGGAAAGCTCAGGCTCAGAAGAAGCATCTGGTTTTCAGTGAGGTCCTGATTTTTTACCCAATTTTACAGTTGGATTAACTGAAGCGAAAGGATGTTGAGCAACCTGCCCAAGGTCATGTAGTGAGTCAGTGGCTAAGGGAGATTTAGAAGGACGAATGCGCCTAGATTCTAGCCCTTTGCTGTAAGCACTCAGTTACATGTCCTCATAATTTTAACTGTTATATTAATTCAGCAGAATATATATGGTTATTGAATGAGGCTTTAACTACCAGAAATCATGATAAAACTTTAAATACACATTCAATAAGTTGCGTTAAAAACAAGGGGTAAAATCCTTGTCCCACTGAAATCAGCATAAGTTTTGCTATTGCCTCCAATGTAGCCAGGATTTCACTCCAGGAGCAAAATTCTGAAGTCCTGACTCAATTTTTACATTACGCTTACTGAGGGAAAAACTCCCATTAAAGTCAATGGAGAGAAGCGTCTGAGTAAAACAGAGGACAAATTTTAGAATTTGACCCAGGTGATTGTTAGAAAAACATTTTTGAAGACTTAATGTCTGAATGGCTTGCAGTGTAGTTGTTAACCTTAGTTTACCTTCCTCCCCAAAAAGTATTACTATTATTAAATCTAATTCCACATAGGGTAGTCATGCAGTTAGTAAATACAAATTGAGAAATATTTTTCTTTTAAATTTCAGTAGAACTGTGTGAAAAATTACAAATTTCTAATTACTCTGGTGAAAATGTGGCACCTTTGCTCTACTTCCTGGCTGAAAACAAATGAGTTCCAAGCCAATGTAAATATGATTTTTCACAAAGTGAAAATTGTCTGTTGCATACAGCTCTATTAATATCCTGCTCTTATACTATTTAGCAAAGCAATGTCAGTGGCAATGTGAAGTGACTGGGTTAACTTAATGCAGCTATTTCAGTTTTGCACTTCTAGAGAATCTTAATTATCCTAGTCTGTGGAATTAAAGAGCAGATAAAAAATGGCCTACATCAATGTGAGAGTACAAAACTAATTAGAAGCCATTTTTCAAAAACATGTGTTTAATGAAATCTAAGCCATTCAAAGTTAATTTTCTTACCCATCTAGATATACCATATAATACACAGAGATATAATTTAAACTATTGTATGTTAAAATATTTGTATGCTTCATGCCACTGGAGATAGAAAAAATATGGTTTTGAACGTGCTGTACCTTTTTTTTTTTGCCACAGATATGTGCAAATATATGTGCATATGGGACAAGTGTTATGAATCATAATTACTTCTTGCCCAAATTAGAATATTATGTGTACCAGTATAGTTAGTGCTAAAATAGTGCATCAAGTTCTGTTCTGCATCACTCCATTCATTAAACCAGTTAGATCTTTGTTACAGATCTACTGTACATACAACAATCTAAAGTAAAATAACTATTTTTTTTATTGTACTGATTCCCATAGGAACATATTTAACAAATGAAGCTAAAGGAGCTGAAGATGCACCTGATGCTGACACAGCCATTATCAATGCAGAAGGCAGCCAAGTCAATGCAGAGGAGAAAAAGGAGTATTTCATTTAGATGCAGACCTAGATTCTCTGAGTTTTACTTATTAGGCTGACTGCTGGAGAAAACTGGCTATCATCTTTCAGAATTCATTTCTGTCATCTTCTGCAAACTTTATTAACTTACATACTGCTATAAATAGCCAGTTTATGCCAACAATCAGTTGTTGACAGCATCATTCTTTCTTTACAGTACCATCCACAATGCAGGACATTTCTTATTGCCTAAAATTCATATCCATTGCTCTCTTAACATACAGTGCTTGAATATACAGCCTTAACAATGTTAATCTTCATCTTAAATCATGCTATTGAGTTTTCTACATTTTTAAATGTTATATAACTTTCTTCTTTTCCAGTTTTCTTTTACCATGGTCCCTATCAGTATGTCATTGGATGATTTTCATAACAAATACTATTCGATAAGGACATAATGTACTTACATAAAACATTAAATCTAAGATTAGAGGTTTACAAAGAATGTTTTATACATGTCTATAATTCAAAGGCAACCTGTTTTTGAAACATATGCCCTAGGAACCACAAACTGAAAACATTATAGTATAGTTTCTTGTATGCTTGGATTTGGTGGAAAAGGAGTATCAATACATTGTTAAAAATGGCACCTTGATACTAATTCCATGCTTGGGTGGTAGTTACATCACACTGTATTATCTATACAGATTATGCAGAGTTAGATAATGGTAGCTTCATTCTAAAACAAATTTATTCAGCCCTTTTACTGCTTTTTGGGATCACAAGATTAGATATGTTTCTGTAATTTCGGTTTTAATAATTTATTTGCTTCATATGGACTCACCTGCCTATTCAGATTTGTAGTGTTCATGGGGCACAATTGCAAAGCATTTTCCTATCTGTATATAGTGCATATAATAAATCCAATTAAACATTATTTGATACATATTTAACTTTTTTGGCTATAGCTAAGTCAGTCACAAGTAAGCATTTTCTAATGTCCATTATATCCCTTTAGATATGACTTAAATCAATATTCTGAATAGATAACATGTATTAGTATTTTTTGTCTGTATGTCCTAGCACTGTTCAGCAGCAAACTTTTCTAGTTCTTGTTAATTTTTCTTTGTTATACAATGGAAGCACAATGTTATATGGAAAGGTAGTTTTAAGCTAACAACCAGTGCACAGCCTCAGGTTTTGAATTACAACCACATTTGATTAATATCCTTAAAAAATACTGTTATGTTGCTAAATTCTCAATTTTTAATTCGGCAGTTCCACAGCTGCTTATCTATGTTGGGTTGCCAAAAAAACAAAAACAACAAAAAAAAAACCACAAGAAAAAAAAAGAAAAAAAAGCGTTAAATGATATATGTTTTGTGTATACGGTAAATGGACTAATTCTTTATATTAAATTCCTGTCTATGCATTTTGTGGGGTACAAACTTATGTCACAGTGAATGATAGAGAATTTTTGCCAATGCTTTTAGCTCTATGGTGAAAGTCTCTCTTAAAGTCTCATGTTCTTAAATATGACAACAAAACACTATAAGCCCAATGGCTTATTTCCTCTTCCACTGAAATAAAAATGGTGCCAGATCAACTCTTGGTAGTGATTCCATGCTGGAGAATGAAAATCTGTATCGTTTGGAGTTCATCTCCCTCTCCCAAGTGTTGCACCTTTGAAAAATAATATTTCTATACGGTTGCTATACTTGTGAAGTCTAAAAGCATGATGGCTTATTGTAAAGGATTATCTCTTGGGATTTATTTTTTGTGGGGGCAGGGGAGGGAGAATCTGAATACATCATCATGTATTAAGATAAAATGGAAGACAAAGGTGCTGTGTCAGATTATTTATCAGAAGAGTATAAGCCTGTTAAGGAGAATATTATAGTATTATTTTTTGTTTTGTTTTCTTTCATTCTTTTTGTTGAAACATTTATCTTGTTAATTTCTAAGAAAAAGAGGGCGATGTTGATCAAGCAGCACTTTTTCAAAATATATAGAACATAAATAATATGATGTGGTTGAGTGTTAACATAATAAATCATATACAGTATGACATTTTAAAGAAATAAGTCTGCATTGATGTGATTGCATGCTTGTTTTTTACAGTTCACTCCATACCATCTGTGGAAAAATGCAATAATATGTTAATATAGTATGGTAGTTTGAGAGAACCAGGTAGGTGCTACTAGACACATTGAAACTAGTATAGGTTTTCAAGATATTCATGTCTTTCAAAGCATACACTTTTAAAAAGTTGGCAAAGGAAATCATTTAGTTTAGTACCAGGACAGAAAGGTTCTTGTCACAACAGTAAGTTGCATTAACAGCATTACAATACTGTATATCTCAGTCTGATTAAGGACTTAGGGCTTGAGCCAACAAATCACTTAAGCATGTGAGAAGTTCCACCTAATTCAATGGAACTACTCATATGCTTAAAAAGTAAGTTTTTTTTTTTTTTTGCTGGATCAGGGCCTTATTTACTGAAGTGGAACTGTTCATCAATGCTGCTTTTACATCTTTATACATTCTATCTAAACTGCACTTTGCTTGAATTGTAGAATTGTTGCTTAAATCATTACTTACCATGATGTCAAGTGAGACCTTCAAATGTTAGAGCATCTTTAGATGTAACCACTCAAAGCCAACTTGTCCGTGTAGTGTAAAACCAGCATTGAAACATTGCAAAACCAGAAATAAATTGGACTGTTAAATTACATTGGTTGGTTTTTAGTTAAAACTCTTAATGTGTGCTCATTTTCAATGGATTTCTGATTTTCCACTGTCTTGCATCTTGTGATTTCATTTACATTTGTGCAAAGTGGCTGTAAAAACACTACAACCAGTATAAATGAATTGAGAATTCTGATTGGGTAGTTGTTTACATCCATCTACATCCACATGTTCAAATGACTTCACTGAGTGTAAGGTAATAAATACATGCCAGGCCCTTTGTAAGCAACATCATGGCTCACGCAGAACTAAGTATAGTATTCAACAGGTAAAAACACATTGTCTCCTTTATACAAAAAGATCCCATTCAGAAATATTGAGTCCATTACAGTCTCAAGAAATCTGATAAATGTGTAAAATGAAAGCTCCGAATGGGAACCATGTTAGTTAGAATGTTAGTATAACATCCACACCTACAAATACATGCAATGTAATTTACTCAAGACAAGGTAGCTAATTACTGCCAGTTTACAATGTCCATTGATTATTTTTAACTTTCAAATGTAGAACAATGTTAATTTTTTTATGCTTTGAGAACATAATCATTCAACAGGCATGTGGCATCACAGGCAAAAGGGTGCATCTTTCCATTCTGTTTAGTGTCATCAGAGAATCCAAGAAGCAGTTTAAGGAACCTGATATTTAAGTTGAGGCTAAGAATTTAATCTGGAACACTTAAAAATGTCTTCACATTTCTTGCACTGAGACTTCCTCTATAAAGGATACATGAAGAAAACCAACTTTTCTAAATAATACATGGAAGTTAATGTGTAGTTTCATTATAGCATAATATATATATAACTAACTCAATGAAGAGAAAGGACAGGATCATCTGTAATTATGTAATTCAACTGATTGTAAACAGCACTGAAGTTACCATGTACGCACATGTACAGTAGCTATTTTGACAGTTACAGTGTAGTTACATGTACTTCCATGTAACACAACAGTTATAGTGTAATTTAGTGCCACTTACTGTAAAGTGTTACCAAAAGGAAAATGAAACTCTTACCTTTACTAATCTGTCCAAACTAATGGTAAATATATTAAATTAACACCATGAATCTGACATTCCATTTCTTTAATAAGGAGGTGATGTAAAACTTCATGTTCACCCCACAGCTTTTCCCACCACCTAACTAGATTACTACAAGTGTCCAATTTTCTCACTCTTAGGAAATGGTAATCTGTGATGAACATACCAAAAAAAATTCAGCTACTTCAATTGAAGCAGCTGCTAATAGAAACAACTGAGTAATGCTTTTTATTAAGTGGCACAAAGTACACACTAAAAACTATGCAAAAATATAGGTAACTACAGTGTACTTACATGTAAGTATCTTGTACTTTCTGTGTATGGATATTGGAAACCCATGTAATTATAATATGCATTTTGATTATTTTAAAAGAGGGGAAGCAGTGAAAATAATTAACTTTAAAGTACACAGATGCAATAGTCATGCTTAATGCAATATGCTTAATTCCTCTACTTGCAATGATATTTAATTTATAATAATGCATCTCTGTCCTCCCACCCCACTAGCTCTGTCTCCCCTCTAGTACTATTTAGGTCCCATTAGACTCCATTGAAACACTTTTAGGACAAAGTAAGAATTCAACTCTGCTAATGGCTTCATTACCAGCATACTGCAAGTTTGGCAACCCTGCTCAGTAATCTCTTTTTGACTCAACAGAACAACGTTGTTCTTTTTTTCCTTCTTGGGGGAGTCTAGCAAACTAAGATACTGAAATGTATTGCCATATGCCCTGCTTTTTGTTAAGCTTGAACAGCAGAGAGGAAGAAATGGAGAACTGCATTATCCTGACCTCTATTTTGTTGAACCACCTCACCTGGAATTTTCACAATTTCTTTCACAATACAGTACTGTTAGGTAATCTTACATTGTGAGTACAAACTGCTTCTGTCAAAGTACAGAGGAAGCCTTTAGTGATAAAGTTAACTTTTTCTAAACATGAAATTTTATATCACTGACCTTTTTCTTCTTGTTGTTTTCTGTCACACCCTTCCAAAAAGTAATTCACTGAAAGTAGTGAGAGAACATGAAATAGAAAAAGAAGAAAATGAATGTTACATGTAATATTGTAAAACTTAAGTGAGTGCCATTTCCTATAACACGCCATGCTTGCATATAATATTATGATTATAGACATTTAAAAACTCCAGTTAGATGAAATGTAGAAATTGAAAACATGGGATTAAACTGTTAAGCTATCTCTCATGTTAAATATTGACTATGAAGTGTCTATATACATTTTATAAATATTACGAAGTCTTAGATTTAGCCTCTAAAAGAGATAATTGTAAGTTTTTCTGTTGACACTGAAAACAACTTGGCTGCATTCATGGCTCTTTATCTAATTTCCTCTATCCCACAACCCCAATTTTTACTATCTTCTGTTGTAGGTAGTCCCACTGGGTAATACTGTAGATCAGGGGTCTCAAACTCAATTTACCTTATGGCCAGTGCCAGTTC
Source organism: Terrapene triunguis (assembly GCF_002925995.2). Taxonomy (NCBI): domain Eukaryota; kingdom Metazoa; phylum Chordata; order Testudines; family Emydidae; genus Terrapene; species Terrapene triunguis. The sequence goes on from NW_020664389.1 coordinate 12,981,119, forward strand.
TCAAATCCTCCCAGCGGGCCAATAATGTCACTGAAGATGGTGTTCAGAAAAGAAAACGTTTATATTGTATTTTTTATTTCGAATTTCTTAGAAATAATAAAACTGTCATACAACTGTATACAATTCTTCGCCTGCCAGAGAGTTTTTAGTGTTTGCCAGACACTTGGCAACGCTTCAGTTCTGTCAGTTTGTTGATGTTTGGCCTCAGTAACTGAGCAGTTGAAACCTTCAGGATTGCAGCAAGGTGTGCATCAGATAGTTGTGTTCGGTATTTTGACTTGTTTATATTCATTGTGGAAAAAAGTGATGCTGCCTCCATGGCTGACTCTGCCCGGCAACTAATGATGCTGCCTCCATGGCTGACTCTGCCCAGCAACTAATGATGCTGCCTCCATGGCTGACTCTGCCCGGCAACTAACGATGCTGCCTCCATGGCTGACTCTGCCCGGTGACTAGTGATGGTATCTCTGTCCCTCTCCCCCAGCCATTGGGAGCTGCGGGGGGCGGCGCCTGCAGCAGACATTGCTGGCAGCATGGCTGCATGCATCTGTCCTCCACGGGCCACAGTGGGAAGGTTCTCAGGCAGGGACTTTGAGACCCCTGCTGTAGATACTGGGCCACATCCTCAGCTGCTATATCTCAGCGCTATTTCTTTTAGTATAGGCTGATTTACATTGGCTGAAGATGCATCCCATAATGTTTAAAAACACACTGTTATACCATACCAATATCTATTAAATATGGAGAAGAACATTATACAATTCAACTGTAACACAATTACTTTCACTAACAAAGAACGTAGGTTTGTAATGTCAATTCTAAAACCATATATGCAAGTTTTCGCATTACATCAGTAATATGCATGCTATCAAGATATTCTAATTTGTCATTTATTTAAACTTAATATCTCCAATGTACATTTACAATACAAATATTCAATCCAGGGATTACAGTAGCATCTAGTGCTAAAAAAAAACAACAAAGAAATGTATCAATATGGCAGAGATTATTTCTGAAACTTTTCAACACCAGGATTTCCTACATGATTGTTCTAGGAGGGCCTGATCTAACTACCAATAAAGTCAAAGGGAATCATCTGACAGACTGTAAGGGAAGTTAGCTCAGACCCACAATGCTATTCAAGTATCACACCAACATACTGCATTTGGAGCAACTCAGAAGGATGATGGGGCTGGGGGTGGGGGGGCGGGGGGAAGAGATGTGCGCAAACCTGGTTTTATGCCATTCCAATCCATGGCCCTTCTAACCTACCCCTACTGCCATTGGGCCTCCAAGGGGGCTGTTCCCATTAGTTAGGAATTGCGAGCGGCCAGCCATGCCCATGTTTCTGAGCAAAGCCCTTTGCACCGGGGTCAAAAAGGGAAATGGCGTAGGAGCTGATATGGCTCTAGAGCACCTGGGGATTCCCTGACACAATGAAAAGCCCTCAAGTAGCTGGTTAAACCAGCTTTATCGCTTCTGTGTGTTGCCAAGGATCTGTCCTTCCCCCCATCTTTTGTGTGTAAGTGACTTAAGGCTCTGCTGTGTTAAAAGGAGCAATTGCTGAGGTGGAAGAAAGACTCTCCTTTCCAATGAATGCTTTATGTTATTACAAAGAAAAGTGAAAGAATTTTTTTAAGATTTCAGGTGCAAAAGCTAAGCCTGCCAAGGGTCAGCACTTAAGCACTTTCCCTGTATCCAGGGTCAAGCCAGCTGTGTTTCCTATATAAGCACTGGCCTCTCATCTCAGCATAAACTACTTACAGTCTTATCCTGTCCTTATGCACAGTGCTGAAAATTGCTGATTTTGTTTTCTTTTACATTACTAGTTTTTCTTTTCTTTTTCTTCTTGTTTTACATGAAAATTATTAGAGGGTTTTCATACTAAATGCATCCCCCCATTTTTAAGGTAAGTTCTGCTTTATAAATATTTATGTGGCTCAAAAGAGAAAAATGTATGGTATTTGGAATGAACTATTGTTCCTTTTCCCCTTCCTTTCTGCAGTATATTGGATAATATTAAAGCAAGTGAGAATATTAATTCCTCATTTAAGTGTAACTAGATTTTCCCATATCCCTATGTAGTTTATATATATAATACACACACACACACACACACACACACACAGAGGCAGCCATAAAATCATCTGCTTTTAAGTACTGATTACAGCTAAACAGTGAACAAAGTGTTTGAGATTTGGCCTCACAGACTACTGGATTCATATATAACTCACTCTCAAAATTCTTAATGCACCATTTCTATTGAGTTCAACAGGATTTGGCTCAAGTCCTTAATCTAAATGTTTGAGCTGATCTTAACTTCTTTTTTAAGGGCTCCAACTCCATTCCCTGCACATCCTTTATTTTAGCATAGATATTTTATAACAACAAACCACATTCAGTATTGCAGGAAGTTTGCTAGAGTACAAAAGGAAAAATTTGGGAAAAGATATCAACTATTTCCATTGATATACTATATAACAGTAATCTCATAGGAACCACAATGTGTTATGCTATTAGACTTGCAATTTGCTGCATTTGGAAGGATAATTTTTTTAAAAATAAATATAAACATCATGCTGTAAGTAAAATCCAATGGAATTAAGCATATTGCACTGATGATGGAAATTCAGTTACTGCATTTAATTTTCTCAACAATTGTAAGTGAACAAAATGCATATTGTAATGTTAGGTACATGACACTTGCATGTTGCTATGCCTATATACTTACAGAGTATTCAATGTGTACTTAGTGGCGCTTAAGAAATGTCATGTACAATTCTTATAAACATTCTTACAGGGTTCCCATTTGCACTTCATCTTTCAGTAAAGTCTTGTCAGAAAAATGTCTGATGAATATTATTGAAAAAAATAAAATTTCAATTTTAGTTATCTGTTGGACATTACTGAATTGTCTATTCTTTTAATACATTTTCTGATGCTTGCCAATTTGGCAGTGAAATTGACTTAGGTAGCTGTTCAGACAGACTGTTCACAGACCTGTTTGGTTTTTTTCCCTTTTTTAAGCAGAGAACTACTGAATTTACTATACTATACATCAAAATACCATTGCTGATATTACAGAACAATTATTTTAAGAAAGACTCAGTGACACACTAGTATTGTACACATTATCAATCAGGACAAAAAAATCCCATAATTGTGTATAACCTTCTATAGTCTATATACCATGAATAGAGTCATCGTGGATTCTTGGAGTCATCATGGATAGTTCTCTGAAGACATCCACACAGTGTGCAGAGGCAGTCAAAAAAGCAAACAGGATGGTAGGAATCATTAAAAGGGGGATAGAGAATAAGAGGGAGAATATATTATTGCCCTTATATAAATCAATGGTACACCCACATCTTGAATACTGCATACAGATGTGGTCTCCTCATATCAAAAAAGATATACTGGCACTAGAAAAGGTTCAGAGAAGGGCAACTAAAATGATTAGGGGTTTGGAACGGGTCCCATATGAGAAGAGATTAAAGAGGCTAGGACTTTTCAGCTTGGAAAAGAGGAGACTAAGGGGGGATATGATAGAGGTATATAAAATCATGAGTGATGTGGAGAAAGTAGATAAGGAAAAGTTATTTACTTATTCCCATAATACAAGAACTAGGGGTCACCAAATGAAATTAATAGACAGGAGGTTTAAAACAAATAAAAGGAAGTTCTTGTTCACACAGCACACAGTCAACTTGTGGAACTCTTTACCTGAGGAGGTTGTGAAGGCCAGGACTATAACAGGGTTTAAAAGAGAACTGGATAAATTCATGGAGGTTAAGTCCATTAATGGCTATTAGCCAGGATGGGTAAGGAATGGTGTCCCTAGCCTCTGTCAGAGGGTGGAGATGGATGGCAGGAGAGAGATCACTTGATCATTACCTGTTAGGTTCACTCCCTCTGGGGCACCTGGCATTGGCCACTGTTCGTAGACAAGATACTGGGCTAGATGGACCTTTGGTCTGAACCGGTACGACCGTTCTTATGTATTAATACACATTATCCAGATCCTTTTCACTACCCACAGAAGGAGAATAACTTTTGGATATTATCCTCCCACTAGGTGATATTCATCCCTGGTTAGAGGTCCAGCAGAAAGTGCATGCAGCATTTAAGAAGCATATGAGCCTTCAAAAATAGCCTTTTGTAGGATTTAAGTGGTGTATAGGCCTTGTGCTGGCCCTCTGCAAAAAAGTGATAGGATTCATGCAAGGCCCTCCACACCACATATACCCAAAACTGGAAGAGTACAGGGCAGGGAAGCCATATAGGAGTCTCCATGGTGCCCCAGCATATTGGTCAGCAATGCAACCAGGCCAGAGGAGAGACCACAGGATCCATATTTATGGAAGGCACAAGTCACAGCTCCAGAGAGGGGACACAGATAACATTGTGCCCTCTTCACTCAGGAAATCTCTGTGCCATTAAACATCCCCTGATGACAGAATCCATCCACGACTCTGCTGGCCAAACCCCAGCTCAGATTGCAGCCTCAAATTCCACTGAAGTCAATGGTCATTTCATCTGAGTAAGATGAAACTCATAACATTGTGGTGCAGTATATATAATTGCTGCATTGACAAATTGATATTTATAGGAATGTTGGGTCTTTTTTTTTTCTGCCCAAAGTTGTATTTTGGAGTTAATTGGGTGTTTACACCATCATCTACTGTAGTTCATTTTTTAAGAATTTAAGAACAGAAGACCAGCCATACTAGGTCAGACCAAAGGTCCATCTAGCCCAGTATCCTGTCTTCTGACAGTGGCCAATGCCAGGTGCCCCAGAGGGAATGAACAGAACAGGCAATCATCAAGTGATCCATTCCTTGTCGCTCATTCCCAGCTTCTGGCAAACAGAATTCTAACTTATTTTACTATTTCTGTTTATAAAACAAAACTAACTTACCTTAAGTCATGGGAAATATGCAAATACGATATAAAACTAGAATAAACCAATCATTACATGGTATTCCAAGTGACATTCTGGCCATATATGCCCAAAAGTATTGACCAAAATATGAGCTGAAAATCTATAGTGTAGATTGGATATTGGAATATTATGCAATACAACAATATTTCACAAATTGCATTGTTTTTCTACTTCTGTCTTCCAGACAATAATTCTTATATCACTCTGTATTTTTCCATTCATGATTTATGAACCCAAAGTTGCCCATAGCATAACTGCAGACAGTCTTTTCTTAAAATATAAAATATAACCTGTACACTGAGCAACTAAACCTGGAAATTTGCCATCAATGTTTGCTGTCAAACAAAGAGCCCTTAATCCTAACTCCTCATATTTTGTATACATATGTTAGAAAACAAACAAAAAAACCTCTGCATGGTTAGGAAGCAGTACAACATATGTAATTAAGTAGAACTTAAATTATATTTTGTGAAAACGTATTTGCTGTTAAAGTTCTTATTTTTCATTTACTTTATACAACTATTTTTTTCTTGACTCATGTATAGTCTTCTTCATGGGATTTATTATGTTGGAGGTCTTGAGAAATGTGGGGACCCAGAAGCCAGTGAAATTAAGTAAGATTTCAGTGTGTCACAACATTTATATGTCATGCTACACTGCTCTGCCATCCATATCTGCATGTACCTCAAGAATGTGTCCCAAGAAAATCAGTCACAATTCAAAAAGTCTTACACAGGTGCTTGAAGTTATATTCCTGGGGGAATTTTGCACCTAAAAAATTCTGTGCACAATATTTTAAAATTCTGCAAATCTTATTTGTCAAAATAACACAATACAATCACGCCAGTTACAATTCTTTTGTTAACTTATTTCAAAATACCTGTCAGCAAGAATGTCTGTAACAATACAGATTCAGGAAATGTTTTTTTGACAAATAGATTCCTTACTAGGTATGTTAATACAGACCTTTGAGGAGTAATTCATTTAAACTACAATGCAGAAATGTATTTCCCGCACCCCTCAGAAACAGGGCAAAGGCTTAGGGGAGTCAAGGGTAACAGAGGAGCTGAGGGCAAGGGAAGTAATTGCTGGGCAGGAACCTGGAGGGTTGTTGGGTATGGGTGGGAAAAGAATGGAACAGATTTTCTTTGGGGGGGGAAGGATTGTTAGGGAGTTGGGGTACATCCCCCATTCACACCCGGGCTGACCCCTAGCCTCTCCCATTCAGTCAGGCACATCTGTCCCTGTCCCAGTGTGACTCTGCGTCCCCCTCCCCAGTCCTCATGTGTCCCTGCCCACACCCATTCAGACCCTGGCTCAATGCTATCACCCCAATTGCTCCTGTACCCCCCACCCAGTCTCTCCCCCCCCACTAGCCCTTCTAAACCCCAGTCTATGTGACCCCCTAGAAGCCCCGTATGCCCCATGCTGTCCATTCCCCCCATATCCCATGCTTCATCACCTGGCCCTGCGGGCAAGGTGCTGTGAAGAAAACAGCCTCTCCTCCTGCCTCTCTGTGGCTGGTTGCTCTGGGCCTGAGCCTGCTGCCCTCTCTTCTGGTGCCACAGCAGCCCCTGGTGGGCGAAAAATGTACCTGAAGAGCCTCTTTGGCAAAATCTATTTTCTGCAGGGAGGAGGGGGAAAAAATCTGAGCGTGCTCAGTGGTGCAGAAGTCCCCCAGGAGTAAAGTTATGCAAGAGTGGAAGTCTTTGCAGGATTAGGGCCTTAATTTCTATCGTGGAGGACCTTCAAGAATGGGCTCTGAACTTTTCAGTGATGGTTACTTTACAGTACCTTTTATTTTTACTGCACAAATACTTAAACTTTACAAAAGATAATGCGCCTTTTGCTTTTGTTGCAATAGGCCTTTCCTCTACTGAGAAATGGTTCTTCTTCCAGAGGATTTTTTGAAAGATGGCACCAGTTATCTTTTCTTAGTGCACAGACTAGCCTTTTTTATAAAAGACTGCAAGGCTTTACAGATTCCATATTTTCTGTTTGTAACAAGTATCAATAATTTTCCTGTACTGCCAAAACAAAGTGTCCTGGCTCTTGTTCAAAATGAGCTGAAATTACATCTGTATGGCCTCAAAGGGACAAATGATGCCAGCATAGACAGAACTTTTGTAGGACTCAGGACTAGATGTGTCCAGTTTGGACTCAGACATGTAGTATAAGATTCTAGATTTTTTTCCCTCTGTTTACTCCTAAGATGCTTGGAGGACCTACCAATGGTAAACATTGCCAGAGACAACAATTCAAAGGCTTCCAGTGAGAGTAACAGCTGGGAGTTGTTTTCATGGTAACACAGCCAAGCACGCTCATTCCCGTAACTTCTCTAAAATGTACATTTTTAGCTGTAGGTCAATCAAAGGTGGCAGAACCCATATCTCCCCCTCCTCAACAATCCGTACTGAAGTTGTCTTTAATTATCTTCCAGGCTAGCTCTCTGTACCATTGGACCAATTTTGACAGAAAATTATTAAAAAGGGCTATTGCCTTAATTTTATTAAAAATCCTCCTCCCTTAGTCTCTCCTGATACTTTGCAAATGGTCCCACAAGTACAAATTTTGAGGAAATCCAAAGCCTTGAGCCAAAACATTGGCTGCTTAATCTAGAGGAACGTATAGCAGAGTATTAGAAAGTAAAGAGTTTTTATTACCATTAACTTTTAGTGCTGGAATAATTTTCATAGTGATTCTTAACAATTCTATCATTACTCACCATGAGAAATGAGATTATTTTCACATCAGCATGCAGAGATTCAGAAAGTCAGTTGATGGAAAAGGATTACCCAGAAATACTCTCAGGTAGTGAAAGATAGTCCTTAACCTTCAAGGTCTCTTGACCTTCTGTATGCCTTTCACTATGTTGACAGTGCCCTGAATGCTACCTATCCAGGGCAGCCTCCAAGACCAGTAAGCAGAGAGGATAAGTAGCTTGATACAAGAGTTTCAGACTGTAGTGAAACCTGGATCTGAATCTCCTTTGGAGCTGGCTAGTTACACTCTCATCTCCCAGATGAACTGGCGTAAAGAAGGAACGAAGAACAATCTCACATGCATATTCTTTTACTAGAAGTAAGGGCTATTTCTCAGTCTCTCATCTCTCTTCTACCAGTCTCTCAGGGTAAAAGTTCCTACCATCAGCACCATAAGAAAGACCTTTGCAACCAAATTTGAATTCCTGCTGAATGGTGGATAATGGTTACACTACATGCTTTGACCTTATTCTCTTAAACATAGTGAGAAAAGAAAATAGCTAAGGGATGTGCTGAGATTGCTCAGGAGGAACATTGTAAATGATCTCCTAATTTTAAAAGAATGCACAAAATATTTGCCCCCTCCGTCCATTCCATTAGTGGGCATATTCACCTCCTATATAAAGAGAAAGAAAATGTCACCTTGAGAGAAGAAAGGCAGTTGGTTTTAAAAAAAAAAGCTGAATAGCTTCTACTAGTTCTAGCTAATTTGCTCCTATCTGCCTTCCTTATCTTCCCCTAAATTGAAGGCATTTTGGATGGCTTCTATGTATTAAAAGTCTTTATGCTCACCCCAGTTAATCATACAAATGACCAGTGCAGTAGCCACAACACATAGAGAACGACTGAGGAGGCTAGGAATTTTGGTGCTATCATCTGCGACAGGAGGATGGAAGGAACTGGATACTAAAGAATGCAGATGGAGAAAAGGCAGACTGGGTGCCTATGGCCCTGTGAGACCTGAGCCAGATTTTTTAAAGGTAGTTAGGCATCTAACGATGAAGATAGGTGCCAATTGAGATCTTTAGACGCACCTAGGTGCGTCTGAAAATTCCACTAGGCACCTATCTGCGTCTTTAGGGTGGGAAGGTCCTCTCATGGATCGGTAACTGATTAAAAGATAGGAAATAAAGCACAGGATAGGAATATTAGAATATCGGATGTTAGAATTGGAAAAGTAGCAGAGAAGGACAACAAAAATGATTAGGGGTATGGAACAACTTTTATAGGAGGAGAGATTACAAAAATTGGGACTGTTCAGCTTAGAAAAGAGATGACTAATAGGGGATGTGATAGAGGGCTTTACAATCATGAGTGGTGTGGAGAAAGTGACTAGGGACATGTTATTTACCCCTTCACATAACACAAGAACTGGGGGGGGGGTCACCTGATGAAATTAATAGACAGTAGGTTTAAAATAATCATAAGGAAGCGCTTCTGCACACAGTGCTCAGTCCACCTGTTGAACTTGTTGCTAGGAGATGTGGTGAGGGACAAAAGTATAACAGAGTCAAAAAGAATTAGATAAGTTCATGGAGGATAGGTCCATCAACGGGATGGACAGGGATGCAACCCCATGCTCTGAGTGTTCCTAAACCTCTGACTGCCAGAAGCTGGGACTGGACAAGGAGATGAATCACTTGATAATTGACCTTTTTTCATTTCCTTTGAAGCATCTGGCACCGGCCACTGTCAGAAGACAGGTTACTGGGCTAGATGGGCCATTGGTCTGACCCAGCATGGCCATTAAGTGACTGCACAGGAGCGTAGGCCTAAAACACTTCCAGGCAGCTCACTGGTTAAGATAGGACTAAAGCAATACTCATGACTGTCATGCTTCCTAATTCCAAAATAAATTCCTAGCCAGCTCACATCTCCCTGGGGCCAGGCTACTGCATAGAAATCAAGGGCAAGTGTGTAGAAGAGATCCTAGGAAAATTAATGTCTCATCTCTAATTAGAGGTCATTAAATGATCCATCTCTTCCACAGCTGTCCATCACTCCATTTGCTGTGGGCCAATATCAAAACCAATAAGAATTGTGCATCTGTAAGTGGTCCAGGTAATGTACAGCCACAAAGGCGGTAGGTCTCTACCATATTTGCACATATGAAACAGATAGTTTCTACAAATGTGGAAGGAGAACCAGTTCATTTAGCCTCTGACTGTGCATTAGGAAGCACTGGCTGGGGCCTTAGGAGGAAAGCAAAAATATGAAGAACACAACAAACGGCTGCTTTTTAACAGTTGTTAAAAGTGCCTGTGTTTGTACTGGATGTGGACTTGGGCCAAATCCTGCCCTCAGTGTTAATCTGGAGTCACTCTGGATACACATTGACATAAATGAGGGTGGCATTTAGCCTTCTTTAATGGTTGCCACATTCAGGCACATAAATGAAAAGATAACTTATAAACCCTTTTCTAAGTAGCACTGTGCTAAGCTGCCCTGATAGGGGAAAACAACAATATGCAAAATATCCAGTATGGGCAGGGTATTCTACAACTGTCCATTATGGGATTTCCTGTACGTTCCTCTGAAGCATGGAGTAGTTGGTCACTGTCAGAGACGGGATTCTAGTATACACAGACTACTGGTCTGAGCTGGTATGAAATGAAGTGGAGCTGAGTCCAAAAAGAATGAGGGGAAAAAATTATATTAACGGGTGAGGGTGGAAACTAATACAGACTAACTCGGCTACCACTCTGAAACCTGTCTCCTAACACAGATGCCTATGAGGTCAATACACACACTGGACTCCAACTGAACTTAACTCTGTAAAGTCCAAAATACATGGGCACCTGGGGCTGGGTTCTGAATCTCTCTAGTTAAGTTAAAAAGGACTGTAGAACACTGTAAGGGCTATAACCCTTGCTTTAGTGCATAAATCCACCCCAATGACTGTGGATTGGACAAAATTGTCCACATGACCAGGTTATTCCACAATTGTCCATTATGAGATTTCTCGTACATTCAGCTGAAACTTCTGGTACTTGGTCACTGTCAGAGACAGGATACTGGACTAGATGGACCATCAGTCTGAACTGTCTATTCTGTTCTTGTATAGGTTCTTATACCACGCTCATAACTGGGGTATCTGAGTACCTTTTGGTAGTGCATTATGCAATGTGACTAACATCTGTCACATCTTCTTCAAGTGATGGTCCCTCTAAGGAGTCCAGACATGAGTGCGCATGCGTGCCATGTGCTGGAGCCACAACTGTTTGTATTAATGTCCATTGACCCATACATGCATCATCCATGTGTTGTGTCCGAGGCTATAAGAAACTGTGTGCTCGACGCACTCCAGTTCCCTCTTACTGTCACATGGCAGCGTCAGAACCCCTCTTCCTCGGTGCTCTTAGCTTGCTAAGAGAACTCGTCCATTCCTACTTATTGTAGACAGTTTTTTCATGTTTTAATTGTATATAGTTGGCTTTGCTACGTTTTTAGTTAGTTAGGCTCTCCCATCGGACTTTTTCCCCTGGTGGGGAGATTTCTCCTGCCAACCCTCCTGGGGATTATGCTGGCTTCAAAAGCTGGCTTCAAAAGCTGCATTTTGTGCCCGGGCTCTTTTTCTGTGAGTGATGAGCACTAATGTTGTCTCGCCTGCTGCTCCATCTGCTGCTCATTCCCACCTTGGACTTGGGTAGCTAGAGAACTTCACCTCCGCAAGTATCTTATGGAGGAGGCAATGAGCACATGTGGACATGGGACCAGTGGATCTGCCAGAGTGGCACCCATCTTCAATGGTGAGTGCCCCCATCTTCCTCCTGTGCACCAATGCCCCTGGTACTGCTGCAATTGCAGAAGCCCCGCCATGAACATAGGCATAAGGGCAGCTCCCTGATGGGGTCTGTCCCTAAACACAGCACTGCCTCCCTGAGATGAACCAGGTCGGGTAAGAAGTCATGTGTTGACCCAGTTGCTCCAGCTCCCAAGAAGCCCCAGACAGAGCATAAGACGAAACACTGCTGCAAACACCACCTTCAGTCACGGTCACCGGTCCACCGTCTTCGCCACTGCCACTGGACCCCTCCAGTCTGCTGCACCAAGTTCCGGACAACGCTGAGGTCCACAATTGAGCTGATTCTGCCATATGCTGGGTCCCCTCGTAGCTCTGGTCCCTCAGAGACCTCGCTGCTTCCCTCTCCAGTGGGTGAACCTCTCCTGCTCCCGGAGTGAAGCACTGATCTGATCTGCCTCACACTGATGGGGTCTGAGTGGTTTTCCAAGCCAGACCCCTCATTCTCACCTGTACGCTTTTACAGTCCTGATCCTCAGCACCAACTACACTATCCACCCACATATGACCCTTCTGCCAAACCGTGGTTCCACTACCCCCAGGCCTGCCAATGCCTGGAGACTCATCTGCTTGGCCCTATTAGCCTCACTGAACCCCTAACTAGGACCACGGGGTACTGCCGATGCCACCTTACCGGCCGTCCCCTGCCTGCACCGCGTCCCCCCCTCTGTTTATGATGAAATGGAGGAAGTCACCATACCACAGGTACCACCAGTCCTAACTGGACCCTCGTCGTCCCTGGACAAAGCAATTATTCCACCTTCTCTTCCCACTCTGTACGACCATAGCCAGTATCATGACCTGCTTTGCATGGCTGCAGCTCTCAACCTCATGGTGGAAGAAGTCCAGGACCTGCAAAACCATCTCCTGAATATTCTGCAACCCCCTAGGCCTTCCTGGACTTCCCTCCATATTCACAAGGACATCCTTCAACCAGCTCAGTTGGTCTAGCGCACACCAACCTCCTGTGCCCATACTCCAAAGTGCACTGAGCGATGACGCTTCATCCCATCTAAGGGTTTGGACTTTCTGTTTACCCACCTGCCTCCCAACATGCTCCTGGTCCATGCAGGAACTGAATGTGCTCAGCAGCAGCACCTCAAGGCCACCCCACCAGAGCAGGTAGCAAAGAAACTGGATCTTTTGGGAGAAAGGTCTATTCATCCATGGGACTTCAGTTCCATATTGCCAGTTACGAGGCTTTCCTGTCATACTCAAAACTTGCAGTTTCAGGCCTTTCTCCCACTGGAGAAACAGCAGGATTTCCAGGTACTGCTGGACAAGGGAAAACTGATCCCCAAGGTGATCCTCAAAGCAATGGTCAATGCTGCTGCTCCCTAGCTACTGGCGTGGTGCTCCGTCGAGACTCTTGGCTCCAATCCTCTGGCTTGCTTAAAGAGGTCCAGACCACTCTCAAGGATCTTCCCTTTGACAATAAAAAACTTCTTAGGCCTGGTCTACACTAGGCTTTTATGTCGACTTTAGCGCCGTTATATCGAATTAACCCTGCACCCGTCCACACCAGGAAGCCATTTAGTTCGACATAAAGCTCTCTTTAAATCGATTTCTGTAATCCTCCCCAACGAGAGGAGTAGCGCTAAATTCGACATGGCCATATCGAATTAGGCTAGGTGTGGATGGAAATCGACGGTAATAGCTCCGGGAGCTATCCCACAGTGCACCACTCTGTTGACGCTCTGGACAGCAGTCCGAGCTCGGATGCTCTGACCAGCCACACCCCCGGGAAAATTTGAATTCATTTTCATTTTCCTGTCTGGGCAGTTTGAATCTCAGTTCCTCTTTGGACATCGAGGGGAGCTCAGCAGCAGTGGCAACTATGCAGAGCTCTCCAGCAGAGATGGCCGTGCAATCCAATAGAAAGAGGGCCCCAGCATGGACTGATCGGGAAGTCTTGGATCTCATCGCAGTGTGGGGCGATGAGTCCGTGCTTTCAGAGCTGCGCTCCAAAAGAAGGAATGCTAAGATCTACGAGAAGATCTCCAAAGCCATGGCAGAGAGAGGCTACAGCCGGGATGCAACGCAGTGCCGCGTGAAAATCAAGGAGCTGAGACAAGGCTACCAAAAAACCAAAGAGGCTAACGGACGCTCCGGATCCCAGCCCCACACATCCCGTTTCTACGAGGCACTGCATTCCATCCTGGGAGCGGCCGCCACCACTACCCCACCCCTGACCGTGGACTCCGAGGATGGGATCATGTCGGACATGACAGCGGACGGGGAAGAGGAGGAAGGAGATGAGGAGGACGAGGCAGTCGACAGCGCTGGCACCGCTGATTTCCCCGACAGCCAGGACCTCTTCATCACCCTTACCGAGATCCCGTACCAACCGTCCCCATCCCTTACCCCGGACACAGAATCAGGGGAAGGATCAAGCAGTAAGTGCTGTAAACATGTAAACATTTATTTAAAACAGAACGGTAATATTTATACTATTAACAATGTATATTTATAAAAGTGCTGTAAACTAGTAAAAAAATAATCAGGTACAAAACAGGAATATTTACAAAGGTAACAAATGGGTTTTGCATGATTTCTCTGTCTTAGGCTCTTCTCAATTTAGTCCCAAGTATTTTAAAAAAATTTCACAATGTCCGTTACTACATGATTCCCAGGCCCAAGACGCTCCACTCCAAAGTCCCAGTGCACCTACGCGAAAATCCGGTCAATGTGGCCGGGGATCGACGAGAAATCCTCGTAGGAGAACTCCTCGTAGGTCTCGTGGAGGTAGAGCTCAAGCCTGTTGATCAGGTTCCGGGGTAGGGCGATCTTAGTGGGCCCTCCGTGGTAGCAGACATGTCCCCTCCATGCCACAATCAGGTACTCGGGGATCATGGCCCGACATAGCATGGCGGCATACGGCCCCGGTTTCTGCATGCTTTCCCGCAGCATGCGTTCTCTCTGGGTGTCCGGGATCCTCAGGAGGGTGATGTCGCTCATGACGCCCTGCTTTGAATTAGGGAGGGGACTGTTAGTATTGGGACTGCTTTACAGCCACGCGGTGGAGGGAGAGGGGCAGCATACAGGGATCTTTCCCTGGGACAGCCGCGAGGGGGTGGGACAGGGGCAGAGTTGATGCTGTCCTGATTGCTGGCAGCAGAGACTGGCATTGCTTTCAATGTGAAAGGAGGCCAGTGCTACAGCTGGAGTTTTAAGCAGCCACAAGTCTGCGGCTTACCATTATTGCCCGCTCCAGAAGTTCAGGTCTCCAGCCACAGTTCTCTGAACACTCCAAGACCTCCGCAAGTCCACAGGCACTGAAGGCGACGGCCGAAAATTCGACCTTGTCCTGAGTGCGCATGTGAGAGGTTCAGTGCATGGTCTTGTTCACAGAGAAAGACTAGGTTCTTTGTATACAATTTCATTTATCTGTCTCAGGAATTCACTCCCTTTTTAAAATTCACACAGACACATCTGCGACTGTCTCCCAACCCAGCCTGTCAGCACACTCCCAGAGGCTAGCGCAGATTAGGCGGAGGAAGAAGAAGACGCGTGAAGACATGTTCACAGAACTAATGGGCTGCTCCCGAGCCCAGGCAGCCCAGCAGACACAGTGGAGGGAGAACTTGTCACAAATGCACCGAGCAGTCATGGAACGGGAGGAGAGGTGGCGTCAGGAGGACCAACAGGCTACTGAAAAGCTGCTTGGACTAATGAGGGAGCAAACGGACACGCTCCGGCGCCTTGTGGATGTTCTGCAAGACCGGAGGCAGGAGGACAGAGCCCCGCTGCAGTCTATCTGTAACCGCCCTCACCCGCCACCAAGTCCCACACCACCCTCACCCAAAGTCCAAAGAAGGAGGGGCGGCAAGGGCCGTTAAAACTTTCAATCAACCCCTGCAGACTGCTCTAGCAGTAGAAGGCTGACATTCCCCAAAATTTCATAAGTCCTTTCCTACCCACCTCACACAAGCCCCCGTCCAAGTTTCACCCCCCACGTTTCATGTCTGGTTCGCAATAAAATGTTTGTTTCTGTTCATTACTGTTTCGGTCAGGTTCTTTTGAGGGAGAGTCTGTCTGGAGGGGGGGAAGGGGCTTGGTAATTGGACAGGACAGTCACCTTTAGCAGGCTACAGAGGCGGGGTCAGGTCCAGCATCAGGACACATACACAGTGCAGTCACTGGTTACCCTGGTCAGTCTGGGAGGTGCTTTTCATGTTTTGGGGGGGGGGGGGTTGCTCTGTGACTTTGTGGCGGGGGAGGGCAGTTACAGATCTTATGCAGCGGTCCTTATCCTGGCTCACAGATCCACGCAGCAGGGGATCTGTAACCCTACCCCCCCTGCCAGAAAGTCACATAGCCGACACATACACACAGTCCCCCCCAGGAGTGCTGGCAGGCTCCATTGAAATAACCAGTCCACCAGTGCGGAGCCTGTCATTCCGGGAGTTTAGAAGTATCATTTGCATCAGAACACTAAACCCGCCCCCCGCCACAGTCTGCGTCCCCGGTTTAAAATATTCCCGCGAAAACAGCAATACAGACAACGGTGTTCATTAAAAAATCGAAATGATTTTATTTTTTGGGAAGGGGAAGGGGGTGAAGGTTGTATGTAACTGGAGAGGATAGTCAAAATGGACTGGGTAAAGAAACGGGGGCAGGTTCAGCTTTTCTGTCCACAAACTGAAAAGTCACTGGTTGCCCTGCTCACTCAGGAACCTAGCTTTCAAAGCCTCCCGGATGCACAGGGCGTCCCGCTGGGATCTTCTAATGGCCCGGCTGTCTGGCTGGACGTAATCAGCAGCCAGGCTATTTGCCTCTAGCTCCCACCCCGCCATAAAGGTCTCCCCCTTGCTCTCACACAGGTTGTGGAGCACACAGCAAGCTGCAATAACGATGGGGATATTGGTTTCACTGAGATCACAGCGAGTGAGTAAGCTTCTCCATCTCCCTTTGAGACGGCCAAAAGCACACTCCACCACCATTCTGCACTTGCTCAGACGGTAGTTGAACAGTTCTTTTTCTGTGTCCAGGGCGCCAGTATAGGGCTTCATGAGCCAGGGCATTAGCGGGTAGGCTGGGTCCCCGAGGATGACTGTAGGCATCTCCACATCCCCAAGAGTTATTTTGTGGTCTGGGAAGTAAATACCTTCCTGCAGCCGTCTAAACAGACCAGAGTTCCTGAACACGCGAGCGTCATGAACCTTGCCCGGCCATCCGACGTAGATGTTTGTAAACCGTCCCCGATGGTCCACCAGTGCTTGCAGCACCATTGAAAAGTAGCCCTTTCTATTGATGTACTGGCTGGCCTGGTGGTCCGGTCCCAGGATAGGGATGTGAGTCCCATCTATAGCCCCACCGCAGTTTGGGAATCCCATCGCGGCAAAGCCATCTATGATGACCTGCGCGTTTCCCAGGGTCACTACCTTTGGGAGCAGTACCTTGACGATTGCCTTGGCTACTTGCATGACAACAACCCCCACGGTAGATTTGCCCACACCAAAGTGGTTCGCGACTGACCGGTAGCTGTCCGGCGTTGCAAGCTTCCAGAGGGCTATGGCCACTCGCTTCTGGACAGTGAGGGCTGCTCGCATGCGGGTGTCCTTGCGCTTCAGGGCAGGGGACAGCAACTCACAAAGTTCGAGGAAAGTCCCCTTCCGCATGCGAAAGTTTCGCAGCCACTGGGATTCATCCCAGACCTGAAGCACTATACGGTCCCACCAGTCCGTGCTTGTTTCCCGGGCCCAGAATCGCCGTTCAACAAAATCCACATGCCCCATTGCCAACGTCATGTCCTGGGCGCTGGGGCTCGTGGTTTCTGACAGCTCTGTGCCACTCTCCGACTTCAGGCTCTCACGGCGGTGCCGTAGCCTCCTCGCCCGATTTCTCTGCATCTGCCTCAGGGAAAGGTGTATGATAAGCTGCGAGGTGTTGAGAACGGCCACAAGTGCAGCGATGGTCGCAGCGTGATCCATGATCGCAGTGCTGTGGCGTCCGCGCTGTCACTGACCAGAAAAGTGCGCGAACTGATTTCCCGCCGGCGCTTTCATGGAGGGAGGGAGGGCGTTAGTGACGGACGGATGACGACAAATTTTTTTTACCCAGAAGGCATTGGCGGCTCGACCCAGAATTCCGATGGGCAGCGGGGACTGCGGGAACTGTGGGATAGCTGCCCACAGTGCACCGCTTCCAATATCGACGCTCGCCCCGTTAGTGTGGACTCACAAAGTCGAATTACTGTCCTTAGTGTGTCCTTAGTGTGGACACACACGTTCGACTTTGCAATATCGATTCCACATATTCGATTTAAGTAAAATCGAATTACCCTCGTAGTGTAGACATACCCTTAGCAACACAACAAATGATTCTTCCCAGTCTCTCAAGGATTCCTGTGCCACTCTGCAGTCACTTGGTATTTAGACCCCGGCTCTGACCCGCAGGCAGCAGAGGTCATGTTTTCGCCCCCGTCACCGTGCCACCTACCAATCCAACTTTCAACATCTGCCTTTGTCCTGGCTTCCCTCAAATAGTGGACCAATGCATCCAAAGTCTTGGTCAGCACCCTGTTCACCCCTCTCACTCCCCACACCATTCTCACCAAGGACGCCTCCCTCACTGGGTATGGCTCTCATTTGGATGGTCATACAGCCCAGGGCATCAAAACACAGAGAGAGGCGAGGATGCACATCAATATCCTAGAATTACGAGCAGCCCACCTTGCCTTTCAGGCATTCCTCCCCCCTCATATCATCACAGCACATTCAACTGCTATCCAACAACATGACCGAAGCAAGCAAAGCAGCGCACAATCCACTACACACTTCTCCCTGGTGACATGGGTGATGTCTGGAATCCATATAGGGACCATCGCTTGAAGAAGAAGATACATTACTTACTTTAATGGGAGGTTCTTTGAGATTGTGATCCCTATTTGGATTCCAATACCCGCCCTCCATCCCCTCTGCTGAGGACTACCTTGCTTGCTAGTAAGAGGGATACTGGCATGGCATCGACCCGCACAGCCTCTTATAGCCTCGGTTGCAACATGCGGCCGACGCACAACACACGTGTGTATCAACGGACACTACTACAAACAGTTCCAGCCCCGGTGCATGGTGCGCATGAACACCCACTGCTGGAATCCAAATAGGGACCATACATCTTGAAGAACCTCCAGGTACAGTAAGTAACCTCCTCATCTTTGTTATCTCATTCTCTCACCAGGGAGAAGTGTGTAGTGGATTGTGCTGGGTTTTTTTTTGTTTTTTTGTTGTTGTTTTTTTTTTTTTAAATCACACACAGCTACATGTTTATGATAGAGAAGGCCTGGTCAAAAAATGGACCTTGCACCTCAATCAGAAAGTGGTGAGGTCTGTTAGGGTCCTCAATTCTTGTAGGAATTAATTCTACAGTCTTGAGCCAGCCCCTAGAAAGGTTTGTCTCTTACACAGATTAGCTTTACCCTTATTGTAGAAAGTTCCATTGTGCCATAGAAGTGAAGTTGTCAACCACAGTCTTCATCCCAAAGCTTCCTCATCCTCAAGCTTTATATGATCTTTTAGATATCTTGGGGCCAGGCCCTGAAGTGCCTTGAAAATATCAGAACTTGAATTTTATTAATAATTCTATAGAAAGCCAATGCAGAGAGCAGAGGAGTTTGCAGTGCTCATGGTAGTCTCTGTTGCTGAGGAGAGGCGCTGCAGATTTTAGTTTCCCAAGTGCTAGAGGTTTTATGCCCAGACATATCATAATACCTTAATCCAGTCAAGAGGCAATGAAGGTGTGAATAACTGAGGCCAGGATATCATCCACCAGGCTTGGACAGAGTTTTCTAGTCAATCAAAAATGGTAGAAAGCATTACTTGCAGATGCTGCTATGTGAGAACTTAGTCTCAATGAGAAATACAATTCAGTCTAAACTACAGACTGAATTGACCAGTTGTGGGTGAATATCTCCTACCAAAGGAGACTGTACTATCACTGTAAACTCTTCAAAATGCTCTCTTCTACCCACCAGCATCACCTGCTTTGCTCAGGTTCATTCTGCTGTTCTTTATCTGTGACCTGATCTCTTTCAAACACTGAGCCACCTTGGCGGTAGTGGTATGGTGTATGTGGTGAAGCATAGCTAGAGCTGTATATCATGGATGGAGGGCAGACTATATAATCACAGTGGTACCTTCTGGCCTTAAAATCAGAATCTAGAAATCCTCTGCACATTACTGGTCTTAAGTACATGGTATCTGACCAGTTCACCTAGTGGCTGCATATAGTTGTAGAATATGACTGGAGAGAAAACTGATTTTTGTCAGACTCCACCACTGAGGGGTCTAGTAGTGGAAGTGCAGTTTCCCATCACTGCTCATTAGTGTGTCACTCCAAGCAGGACTCAAACCATTTTAGTGCATTACCCTAGTATGGCAATTCCTAAGTGGTACATGAAATCCTATCCTCAAACTCTAAGTGTTTTCTTGAGTAGAAGGGATGTATGTCATTAACCTTAAGCATGTTGTTATAAAGAGTTTCACTGATACATGGTAAACTCCTCCTTTTATAGTGCCCAAGAGTGTAAGATTTCTGTTCTGGTTTCATATCTCAGTGTATCAAAAGATCACGGTGTCTTATCCTGATTCTCCATGAAATTAGCAGGGGGCTTTAAAGGTTCTGTTTAGGTTGTCACTGCTGCTTGAAATGTGCCAATAGCTTTTAATCACTACCAATTTTATTATCAGCTGGATTGACAAAAGAAACAGAGATTCTTTATTAGACCTCATTCTTCCCACTCTCCCCACAATAGATATCTCCGATTTCCTTCCAAGGCTTTCTACTCTTGTGTCCATGATTTCATTTCTCTTACAGTCTCTTTGAGTAAATCATTCTCTTTGTTCTTTCATGTTCATTTTACACTCATCTACCTGACACTGACTATCCATCTAAGAGGATGAGACTGTACGTTTAATCCCCTGATTAGTAATGTGGGATGAAAGCTGTCACCAGAAAGTAAGGTACTAGCTAGAGTATGTCACAGATGTTTTCACGATCTGCATAGGAGCCCCTACTAAAAGAGAGATTTTGTTTTTTGTTTATATCGCTGAACACTACATAACCAAGGGCCAAATTCACCCAGGGTAGACAGGGAGATGTAATTTATTGCTTGTTCCCTGAGCCAGCTAATCCTTCCCCTCCCACCACCCACCCCTTACTCCCACCCTAGGTTGAGAAAAAAAGGTGTTAGGCAAAAGCCAGCCAAGCTCTGGGCTGCATGAAGTGGCAAATACATTGCCTTGATCGCAGAGAGATAAAAATGACACTATAGTTACCATTAATGTAGAGAGTAAAGAAATACATTTTTCTGCAGAGAAGGAAAAATAGGAGATAGAAAACTATGAGGCATGGGGGAAGGCAAGGAGTGAAAGAAACAACAAAATAAAGAAAATAGTGGAGCGAGGGGAACAATGTTAAAAATCAATCTCGCCGGTCTCAATGCCTGGTGTTGTTCACAAATTCAGACAGTAGGAAGTAGCTGAAAAATCAGGGAAGGAAGAAAAAGCATTGTGGGTGTGGGGAGGAAATGAAATAAAAAATGCAAAGGACAGGCAGAATGATGAAAAGGAGTCCAGAAGAGAAGAAAGCGCCAGCTCTTGGGTTTAGTATTTGAAACCAATTTCTCATTCTTCAAACTGACAGTGGCTGGGAATCCTGCAGATGCTGTGCATCCAGATCCTGGCAGGAAGGGAGTTAAATTCTCATTCAAAAACAGGCCTTCCAACTGATTACAGAGGTAGCATCAATAGGTTCTGAAGGAAGGAGTCCATAAGAGCAGCTCTACAACATAAATCTTGCAGCAGATGGTAAAGCGGGAAAAGATGTATGTCAATTCTGAGGGTTCTACAAGAATGTAGATGATACCCAGGAAGAAGAGAGAACCCTTGCTTCCAACTAATGGAAAGTGAGAGAGACTCAGTAAGGGATTCTGCATTTTTTGTCACTCGATAGTCCCAGTTCATGACAAGTTTGCTACAGTGAATAAAAGGCGGTGGCTTTTTGACAATGGCATAAACATTCATACTTCTTTACTAACTAAATTGAACTTTTAATGCCCTCTCTTAATTTCATAGAGAAAGAGGATAAATCTTGCTGGTCCTTTGACAGACTCAAGAGATGAAGCTTGGAAATCTCACACTCAGGCACTCAAGCAGGAATTCCCTGTGCAGAAACACCTCCTCTGTAATGAGAGTTAGACACCTGAACTCAACATAAGTAACTAATGGAAATGAGTGGAGATCACAGAAAGGATTTCATGTACCACACAGTTTTTGTACAAGCCATGAAAATTCCTCATGGATGGTAATAAAGCAGTCACTGGAAGTCAGGATCACTACGTATAATATTTTCAAAAAGGGAAGGCTCCACATGCCTTTTAAATACACCTCCCTACCACTGCATGAGACTAATTATTATTTTATTCAGTTTTTACAGAGCACTAATAAGTTTTTTTCATCCAGAATAAAAAGTGCAAAGACAATGCTGAATCAGAGAATCTGACCCGGATTCTCCTATCACATATACCAGTTTTTAAACTAGTGTAACTCCATTCTCACTAGTGTACGTCATAGGAGAATCCCTGCTCTGAGTTTGAATTTTCTCTTTGTAGATCTTATATTCCCATTCATCATTTCACTGATGAACTACACTTTATGTCCCTTTTGGACAAGAAAGGAGGAAGCATTTGATTTGGAGGGGAGCATCTTCTATTTTGAATTAATACTGCTGTCAAAGTTTGCATCGGGTGATGCAAACTTGGAGGAATCTAAGTTCTCATGAAAACTGCCAAGAAGGTTTGAAGATCCCAAATGTCATGGACACTTCTCCTCATCTAATATGGACTCCAAAGAATCAAGTCTAATAAGCATCCCAACGCAGTGACATTTTCTGATTTACAGCGCTACCTAATTTCCATGACAACTGGAAAATGGGTGTGTTGGGAAGGTAAGGCGGTTGTCATCATTTCCTGTTAGTGGAATATTGAATGTATTTTACAGCGAAGGGCAGGGTCAGGGAATAGACACTTTCTGTGGGAAAATCAGTGAGAAACTTCAAGCTTTTCACTGTGCCCATGCCTCCACCAGCATATAAGGAAGAGTGAATCACTTCTGTGGGGCAGATTGCGGGAGAGTTCGACAGATGTGGGAGGGGAAGACCATGAGTTGGCATTTATGAAGGAAGGGGATTAGGGAGGAAGGCTAGGATAAATCCCTTAGAGTGAGGAGTACATAGAACAGAAAAGTTTTGTATGATTGTTTGAGAATTAAGTAGCTGAAGGGGGAAACTGCATGAGTATATATGCCTTCAGTAACTGTACTGAGGGTTAAGAAATGCAAATAATACTTTCATAGAGAACATGGAGTCTGACATCCTGTGATTAAACTGCATTCCTCCCTATTTTCCCATTCAACTGACTGCTGTAATGCTGGATTTGTTGTGAAGAACTAAATCCATCTCAGATGGCATCGATGTACTGCCAGAAAGCAGAAAACCCTGGTGTGATGAGAGTGATCTGACCAGCTGCTTGGTGGAGAATTATAGCAATGCTTTCCCACTGGATCACCAGTATTTACACTGAAGGTAGAAATTTCTCTATATGACTCCTGTGGAAAAGGCCCTATAACCAAAACGTACCAGTTAGTAATTTTAAAGCCTTTATTACTGAAATCATTTCAGAGCCTGTGGGGGGTTTTGTTTTGTTTTGTTTAATATGAAGTGCACTGGGAACGGTATTCTGTTGGGACTGTTTTGATTTTCAATATGTATGCGAAGCTTTGGGAGAAGGGAAGTTTTAAAGTGGCCTGGAAAATGTTTTTATTTTTATTTTTTTTAAGGAAAGTAATTTTTGGAAAGTGTTTGGGCTCCTTAGCACTTATCAAAATCCTTGGGTAATGAACCATAGCCATGTATACACATAGACACTACCACTGTGAAATACCCTCCCAGAGGGAACTTCAGCTCCTTTGAATAAGGCCAGGATTCATTACACTTGCCTAGACAACCACATTGCCTAGTGTTAACCAAAAACTAGCCACACGGATTGAGATTTTCAAGGTAGCCTAGGGGATATAGACACATATCTTCCATTAACTTCAAAAATGTGTCCAAATCCCCAAGACTGCTTAGGAAGTTGGAGCCACAATTCTATGTCTCAATTTTTAAAAAGTGCTTTGAGTGAGAGCAGATGATTGGGAGTCAAGACTCCTGGGTTAGATGCCTAGCACTGCCATTGACTTCTCTGAGTTAGCATAAGTCACTGGTCTGCCTCAGTCTCGGTTTCCATACGTAAAAGGAGGATAACAATTTATGCACTTTTGTAAAACACTTTGAGACCCTCTGATGAAAACTAGTCTGTAAATACTATTATTAGTATTACTTCTACTACTATGTATGACAGAGTGGGGGGTTCTGTGGCAATTTCTGATATACCGAGAAGCTGACTTCAGCAGGAAGTTAACATCAAAAACCACATTTATACTATAAATGTGGAGTTACAACTCCCAGTTTGGAAATGCACAGGTATTGGATACAAATACTAAAAAAGAATACACACCCAAACTTCATGAATCTCATGCTCTAATACAAAATATTAACAGCTACCTCAGCAATGTTAAGGCAGAATAATTTTGTGAATAAATGGGATGTGTGATGGTCAGATGTGTCAATATGTTGACACAAGGTCACTTGTTTAAGAGGTTGCTATTAAGGTTTTCCATTACAGCATGAGTTTCAAGAAATTGATGTATGTATTGCCTTTTGGTATCTGTTGCAGATGGAAGTCAATGTCTTAAGGAGTGCTGTAGTGTGTTATTGATAGCACTGTATGTAATGTGAAAATGTCAAGGAATGCTGCAGATTTTCCCCTGAACTTCTTATTTTTATGTTTTTAAGGTACTGAATGGGTGGCATGGGCCCTGATGCACCCTCATTGTCCAACCAAGCAAAATTTATGCTTAAGCTAATACGCGCTCTGATAACTGGTTCACTAATGATCGCGTGGAATCTGGGTGCAGACTCTATGAAATCCTGTACATATTTCAGTTCCTCCCAATTTCTAGCCTTAGAGACTTCTTGTTTTATTCAGAAGAAGTAAAATATTTTTTCTCTCTTTCTGCCTGAGTTCCTGAGGTGGACTAAACAAGTATTATTAGATAAAACAGAGGCATAACAATACATCCTTATTAGAAGTACTGCTGAGATGAAAATCTAGCATCAACATTTCCATTAGTCCCTTAGCCTTTCACGCTGATGCTGGGGTTTGTATTGATAGTTCAAAAGATTGCAAATGCAAAGTTTACAGAACTGCCTGACAGTGATATATTTGCCAGTAGCAAATCAGTCCAAGTGAGCTGTAAAACCTGCACCGACAAATGTAATTCTTAGCAGGTTTTGAACCATCTCCTTCAGGCTATGATTAATTTCATTAGATACCCTTAAACTTAAAAAATGAGTAGTAAGGTAGCCTGTCAATCACAATAACTAATTTCAGCAATGCTTGAAGTTACAGTACACAAGCCCCATATTAAGTAGTCTTTCCTTATTGTACACATGATTCTCCTTACACTTATACCAGAGTGATTCTACCACGCTTCTGAATTAAACCAGTGTAAGTTAGAGAAGAATCACGCACCATATATTTAAATGGATAAAGATTCCATGTAAGGATCAGATAGTGAAAGCACATTTATATAGTTACTCTTATATATTTCCAAAGTAAATAACTGACAAGATCTCTATCCAAAATGGAGGCTTCATAATAATATATTTGAACCTACCAATTCCCAAGTAATCTAAAGAACTGCTTTACAATGCAATATATTTCCAGTTCCAAAAAATGTATAAATATATTGTTTGTAGTGAAATTACAACACATAGTTAGCATGCAAGAGTGGTGCAGAGCACTGTATAATGTCATAAATTCAAAGACATAACAATAACTTATGGCAACTAGTCTAAATTGTTAGTGTCAAGTTATGAACCAAATCTATAAATTATCAGAAAGATGAATCTCAAGTGTAAGAAACATTCCAACCCTAATTATCTAATGTAAAAACATCACTAAAATTGCCCAGTTGGCTAACTGGAATGTGACTTCAGACAATCTGTGACCACTAACAGACTCTCCTCAAATACACCAGGAAATCTTTCCACTGTGGCCATACAGCTCCCAAATAATAGCATTCTAATAACAAATAATAACATTCTAAAGAGGAAAGGTAAGTTACAGGTCCAGAAAACACTATTATTTTCCTCTCATGATGCAATCAAGAGTCATAGATTTGGATATTTATATACATACATACACACATATAGATGTCAGATTGCTCAATTCAGCAGCGGTGAGTGAAGATGCATTCATTTACCTATACAATCATTGGCTAATGTTCTAGACCTCTATTATTGACCACAGATAGTGTAAACAATGGACCCTTTATAAGTCATCACTAATTGAGAAAAAAAGAATGGTGGTTCACTCCAAGCTCCACCCATATCCTACACTATGCTGGAATCCTACTACATGAATTGTTTCCCCTCTCCTTGCCCCACTCTCAGTCCCCTATCCGCGTTGCCTTCCGACTATCTCTATACAGTATCTTTAGCTACCATTACACTTCTTCCCTGACAAACGGGCCTTTGTCTGAGCCCCAACCCTCTGCATATTGGCACTCCCTACCTGAGAGACATGCAGATGGGGCTGTGCAGCGATGCAATATGCTTGGATATGTATATGGTTCTCCTCAGTGTAGTATCCGGATCTCCTCACAAATTAATGGATTCATATTCACAAGAGCCCTATGATACAGGGAAGTATCATCGCCATTTCACAGATGGGAAATCAAAGCACAAAGAAATTAAGTGACTTGCCCAAGGTCACAAAATGAGCCTATGGCAGAACAAGGAACTGATCCCTGAAGTCCTGAGTCCCAGTCCAGTGCCATACCGCCCCGGACCAAAAAAAACATTATTTCTTGGCAACAGTTGGTCCTATTGGTGAAAAGCTCAGTGGTGGCCATAATTTCTTCTCTGGAAGAAAGTGCAACAGTATTCTGAAAAATGGAGTTTTTACACCCTCGGCTGAGATAGCTACAATTTTGAATTTGGCATCAGTAGATTTGGGTTACCATTAATGCTAACATCAGCCCAGGGACTGGCTCATGGGAGGGGTATACATTATATAAACATGTATACCCTGCTTCAAGCCTTTCTCATCACATGACATAGTCTTCTCTCATGGCAATAAAAAGTAACACGATTCTTTTAATGTCTCTGTGTGAATATAGTGCACATGGAAAATCAGAGCTAGCAGAAGTGCCTGGAGCACAGGATTTGCACCACAGCTCTTCAAATACATCTCACCCCAATTCTGCAACAACCCCAGCTGCTCCCAACCTGAACATCTTAAATAGAGTCTGTCAAGCATGGTTTCAATGTGCCAAATTTTACAGAGGTTTGGTGATCTGAACTAAAGATTAAAGTGAGTCACCTACCAAACTGTTTTCTCTCATGAGCCATACAAGCGTAAAACACTGGTCTTGAAATGAAACTTTTTTGTCTGCATCTAGTCTAATGGTTTACTCTCAGTTCACCCCAACTCAGTTAGTAATAGCCTCAAATAATATTGGTGAAAAATAGCTGAAAAAAAGTTTTTGATTGTAAAAAGATAATTGATTTTTGGGTTGTTTGAGGGAACTTCACAGAACCAAGAGCAAATTAAATGAGATAATGGACATGTTTGTAATTTCATTTTTAAGGCTCACATTATCCTTGCCTCTCTCTGGTTTCCAGTTTCTCGATAAGTGAAGAGCTTCAATTTCCAAATCTGTCATAGAACCTTTACAAATCAAAATGCTGATAGAAAATATCTGTTTTTAAATGTCTGTGTGGAAATATTGGCAACCAAGTGTCCATACATCTTTAACCTTAGCGGGAAGAGAAACATCATGCATTGCCAGGAAAATGAAG
Organism: Terrapene triunguis; assembly: GCF_002925995.2. Taxonomy (NCBI): domain Eukaryota; kingdom Metazoa; phylum Chordata; order Testudines; family Emydidae; genus Terrapene; species Terrapene triunguis. The sequence continues at coordinate 13,008,591 of NW_020664389.1, forward strand.
AGGAGGAAACAGATGCACCGAAAGTGAAATTAATCTAAAATTACAACAACGAAACTGTTTATAGAGATATTTTGAATCCTAGGAAAAAATAGACTTCATCTGATGTGTTAATTAAGGCCCCCATGCTTCCCACTGCTCCATGACCTGGAAGAAAAGGGTGTGAGTGAACAGAACAGGTGCTAGAGAGCCCATGATTCCCACCCCAGCTTCACTTTACAGCTGCCAGTAACTGCTTTATTTGTACTCCATAGTACCCATAGAGAAAAAGGGCATGTGACTAAGGAAGAATGGGAAACATGCTTCCATGAATAATACTCACAAACTGAAAAACAGTGTCAATAACACTGGATAAGATGTTTGATTTGTTGCGTCCCTGAGCGACAGCATCTAACCTTCTGCTTCATGGGGACCTAACCAGAAGAGACACATGTGCACAGGTAGCAGTAGAGCAGTCAATGGCAACGTAGAAAGCAGGCCAGCTACACTGCCTGCGCTGAAAGGATTGCAGAGTTAGGGGCATAGGGTCCACATGACCTGAAATGTTGAGGATTTTTTCAGCTGGTAATCCCACCGAACCTCTACTAACACTGTACAGGCCATAGCCCTACTACAGTCAAGACACTGGATACAATGGATCTTCCCTGGTGAGTCCTCAACTTCCACCGCTGCTTATGCAGAAAGGGAAGGCAATGGGCCTAAGAAACAATCTAGCCAGTCAACTGGAATTTTGAATGGCCAGGTGAGATAAGGGCAAGGATGTAAAAAATAACTGGCATGTATAACTCAGTGAGAGGAAGGTTTATATTGTAGGTAACACAGTGTGCATTTGCCAAATAAGATATACACAAAATGAACAGAAACTATATGTATATATGAAACTACATGTATACACTATATGTATATGTGTACCACTGCTCTCTACTGGCTGCAACATAAGACCTGCTCAAGGATGTGAAACTTTAGTGCAGTGGTTTTCAACTTGTGGGTTGTTGTAACTCCAGTGGGGGGTGGGAAGGAGGGAGGGAGGGAGGGAGGGACGGCGGGGAAGGAGGGGGGTTGTCAAGAAAGGCAACTGGGGACAAGGAGGTCATTAGGCATTAAACATTTTATTGTAATCTAAAATAAAAAAAAATATCTCTCTCCCTCCCCACCGCACACCTTTATCCTCCAAGTTCAAGTATTCTCTGTCTACCTCTTGAATCATACACACAAATAAATTATATAGGGTTATATTAATATATTTTTAATTCTTATTTTATAGTAAGTGTAAGGAGATCATGAAAATTTCAAATATGGACTGGCCTACCTGAAAAGGTTGAAGAACACAGCCCTAGGGAATGGCCCACAGAGACATCATAGTTCTAGGACATCTATGAAGTGAATCTGTGGTTTGCAGGCCTAAAAAAAAAGAGAGGGCGCCTTTCTACTAATAATAAAGATAATAATAATACTTAACATTTTATAGAACATTACATGGTTAAAGCACTATATACCCATTAACTAATTAATCCTCAACCCCCTTTGTGAGATGGGTGGCTAAGTATTATCCTCTGCATTTTACAGAGGGGGAAACTGAGGCAGAAAGGCAGAATGACTTTCCCAAGCTCTCATAGTGGCGGAGCTGGTATTAGAAATTAGGATGTTCCAATTCCCAACTGTGACATAGCCAGGGTACAATCCAGACTAATGATTAGTTGTGTCACGCCTGCCCTCTAACCCAGGGTGCCCTTTACCCTCCTTTGCTGCTGTAACCTTCAGTTTGGACTGCTCACAAACAGCTTCTAGCAAGCAAGTCACTCCCGGCTATGTCTGTATGTGTGCTGTAGCCAGCCAGACACACCTTGGCTATGATAAGCCTGGGCTATATTGCAGGGTGACCCCAACACACCCCCAGTCCTAGATTGCCCCCCAGAAATGCATGTCCTGTACTGCCCAGCCCTCTCCTGGACAATACAAGCTTATATAAAATCCATCATGACATTAAAAGAAATTATGTGCACACATCTTGTTACCCAAATGGAGTTTTGCAGACGCTTCGATTCAAACATACTGTATTTGATAAAACAATAAAACAAGTTTATTAACTACAAAGAGAGAGATTTTATTTGAGTACAAGTAATGGGCAGAAAAGTCAGAAATGGTTACAAGAAAAATAAAGGTAAAATGCAACTGGTGCTTAACAAACTACGTTAAATTCAAAGTAGAGCTGTCAATTAATAGCAGTTAACTCAGCAATTAACTCAAACCAAATTAATTGCAATTAAAAATTAATTGGGATTAATCGCAGTTTTGATCGCACTGTTAGTACTAATTGTTGTTACCTTTTCTTGAACATTCCATTCTTTCGCAACATTCAAGAAATGCTCTATACTTGTTTCAGTATAATCTCTCTCTTCAGTATGCATTGCTGTTAAAACAAACCGCTGCAGTGTCCAAGCAGCATCAAATCAGGTGCACCCTGACTCCACGATAGCTGTGATTGCTCAAGGATGCCCAGTGATCACCAGTCAAAGCAACAGCTAGTGCATTTTTCAGAAGCTCCAACTCTGTAGTCTTCTTGTTGTGATATAGATCATGTATTTGTGATGCAATGGTTCCTCGGGAGGTCAAGGTATATGACTGATTGGAAGATGCAATTTGAATAACATCTCTTAGGGTATGTCTACACTACAGGATTAATCCGAATTTAGATAATTCGAATTTGGGAAACAGGTTGTATAAATTCGATTGTGCGCGGCCACACTAAGCACATTAATTCGGTTTTTAACCACATTAATTCGGTGGTGTGCGGCCACACTACCCCATTAATTTAAACACAGTAATTCGGTGGTGTGCGGCCACACTAACCCTAATTCGAATTAACAAAATCGATTTAGGCGCTACTCCGTTCGTCGAGGTGGAGTACAGAAATCGATTTTAAGTGCCCTTTAATTCGAATTAACTGGCTCTGTAGTGTGGACGGGTGAAGGGTTAATTCGGATTAACGCAGCTAAATCCGAATTAAAGTCGTAGTGTAGACCAGGCCTTAGCTTCTGTCGTTTACAATGTTGAGTGTTCTGTAGTCCATTGCTATATCCACTTTGCAACAGCATTGGTTAAGCTGTTGTACTTTGATCCATGGGCTTGTAGCAATCCTGAAACTCTGTAAGCGTATTCTGTCACGGTTGGCGAGATTCATTTGCTGTTGGTGGGTTATCTGTAGCACAAGAACTGGAGGCGAAAGCATGTTTAGCGTGTAAGTGGTACTGCAGACTTGGCACTTCAATGGTATTGGTACTTAGCCTTGCAATAGCTACATATACCCGTCTTTCTATTCAGCGCGATCAAAACTGAGATTAATTGCAACTAAATTTTTTTACAATGGTGGTAACACTCCCCTGTCTCTACTGGAAATACCTCACCTGATGCATCCTAGGGATTGAATAGCCTTTTTCACAGCTGCATCAGACTGGCAATTCGTAGTCATCAACCAATACAAACCAGGTCTTACTCCTCCTCTGTCACTTCCAACTGATAAGTCCCCATGATCTTTCACTTTGCACTAGGGCTGTCAATTAAGGATTAATTCACAAATGATTAATACATTAATATTTTAACATGTTAATCATAATCCAGAAGCAGTGGAGGGGGGAGCGGGAGGGGCTGGAGGTCTGTGCCCGAGAGGGGCTGAAGTCCCAAACCCCGCAGGATTGAAGGTAGGGGATAACAAAGTTTTCCAGGGTGGAGGTCACCTTTTTTTTTTAAGTCCTAATGGGAGCACCTGCACAAAAAGTTTGAGAAACACCGCTCTAAAAGTTTTACCGTTTTATTTTAGAGTGCAGTGATGTAAAAAAGAAAAATCTACATTTGTAAATTGCACTTTCACGATAAAGAGATTGCACTACAGGACTTATATGAGATGAATTGAATACTTTCTTTTGTTTTATCCTTTTTACAGTTCAAATATTTGTAATAAAAATAATATAAAGTGAGCACTGTACACTTGATATTCTGTGTTATAACTGTAATCAATATATCTGAAAATGTAAAAAGCATCGAAAATATTTAAATAATTTGTATTCTATTATTATTTAACAGTGTGATTAAAACTGCGATTAATCACGATTCATTTTTTTAATCGCTTACAGCCCTAATTCAAAGCCAGGTTTTCTCACCACATGCTTTCAGCATTCTTACTGACCAAACTTCTTAGGTCAGGACCCCTTCTCCAGTTCAATGACTGTTTCCTTAATCCCTTCTCATGCAGTGAATCGATGGAGAGAGAGGGGAGGGGTACCTTGGGACATATGCCCCTTCTTTTTATAGTCCTATCCCCTCTTACAGAAGCCAGCTGGGAGCAAGGCATAGGCAGTCCGTGTGGAAGGGAACTCTGTGCTGTTTCTTTGCTAAGAAGTTGATTTTTTGTCCCTGCCCCCTTTCCGGCCAAAGAATGGCCACTCAGCAGGTAATGGTCCATCAGCCTTGTTTACACCTGGCTGAGGCATCAGCTTGCTCTTTGTCTCTGGAGAACTGGTTTGGCCACTCCCCAGACTTCTCTGGAAAACATACTTTTAGTCATGATCTCAGCTTACATTTATAACTTCACATATAATGCTGCTATGTGCATTTTGCCATGATGTTATTGATCAGCAAATTATGAGTTTTTAAATGACATCTCACAGATATACGGTGTACAAAGTTTATTACAACTGTGTGTAGGGTGTGGCTATATGGGTACATTCTGTCACACCAACCCCGTTCCTCTAGACTATGCTGCCTTTCAGAAAGATTGACTCTTAAAAAGTCAATCTGTGAGATTAAAAAATATGCAGAGCTAAAGCAAAATACAAGCAAAACAATGCGGGTGAGGTCAGAAAATCCTGATCCATACAGCAACTACACTGACATTTTGGTAAAATTATCATCAATATCAGATCATTGCCTGTCTGGATAATGACTAGATTGTGTGTTTGTTAAAAGAGTGGTGGAGAACTGCTAGGCTCTTATTATAGGTAATTGCTCTTTACAATGACTAGATGTCTCACGTGAAAATGAATCAGTGATATCCACTGTAGCAGAATCAATTTAATAATTGGAGACCATGGCTAGTGTCTTTGATGTTGAAAGGACGAAATTCAATAAGCAGTCTCATCAAGCTTTCTAACAAAGCAGAAATAAGGGCTGCAGGCAGGAACACATTGACACCACAGGTCAGTGAGGGTTTATGGATTTGTGTACCTCGGAAAGTAGGTAGAATGTAGCTGTACAGGATGTTCAATTGTTAGTCAGTTACCTTAGGGGATGTCAGAGTATGGTTGTGAAGACTTCTAAAAATACAAATGTTTCAGCCAGACATCAAAGAGTTCCCCCTTACAAAGATTTCTATGAGAATATTATCAGTGTACTGAGGAGATGTCAGGGCAGTATTTCAGCGGCTGTGCTGCTGGATGCTGGAACCTTATCCTTGGAAGATTCATTTTCATAACCAATTTGTGTCTGGCAGATCCACATGTTTCTAATCAATGAGGTACCCATATGTCCTTGTATTAATAGCTTAGGGATAGTAGTCTGCAACAACAACAAAAAATTGCAGTTCCCTTTCCTAGGAGAAGAACAGCTGGCAGGTGAATAGCACACAGCATTAGGAAGAGAAATTTTGTCCAAATAGACTAAGGCAAATCTGTAGTCTCATTTTACACTAAGTGCCATGGGAAAATTAAAGTGTACATGGGACCTCATCTGAAAAAATCTTCACACAATAAATTCTATTTACCTGGAAGGATGAAGGACTGAATCAACCCTGCCAGAATTTGAACCTGTCATTCCAGGGATTCCTGAGTAATCCAAGCTGGATTTATGATTTTTGTGTGAACCTTAATGCTGTCTCTTGTGACAAATCCTAACCAGAAAACAGCATTACAGAGAAATAACTAATCAATGGAAAATAACTCTAAACAAAACAAAACAAAACAAAACAAAAGTTATGGCTCCATAGTTAAGACTAACCAGGCTCCATTAAAAGACCTATTTGCAGTCCCATTTTTACATTGGTTCTTTGGCTATCAAACTTGCTTAGCTTGAAAATTGTCAGGTTTACTTTCAAGGCTAAGGAGATTTTTTTTTTCTGTCAAGTTTGAAGAAAACTGGCCAAGCCTTTGTTACGGATCATTAAAAAAGTTACTGCCCCAGCTACTATCCAAGATATGCTCAGCCCAGGGTCAAGGGAGGACCTTTAGGGAGCAAGTTATACCTCCATGATTCTCAAACTGCATTTGTGATGGCAACAGCCCATGATCTTGAGTGAGAGTAGAAGGAGAATCATTCTACAGATGTCGGGTGGGAGAGGGGGAAACACAACAGAGAGTAAGGTGAGCTTTTGAAGAGGGTCACATTGTGCACGTAGCCAGGGCTGGCTCAGGCTTTTTTGCCGCCCCAAGTGGCGAAGGGGGAAAAAACGGCCTGTGATCGGCAGCACTTCAGCGGCAGCTCAACCGCGCCGCTTCATTCCTTGGCGGCAATTCGGCGGAGGATCCTTTGCTCTGAGAAGGACTGAGGGACCCGCGCCGAATTGCCGCTGAAGACCCAGATGTGCCGCCCCCTTCCCATTGGCCACCCCAAGCACCTGCTTCGTTCGCTGGTGCCTGGAGCCGGCCCTGTATGTAGCTTATTACCAGGGATCCTAGAACTCTATTTGCCACATAAAAATGCAGAAAAACATGGAATTTGCGTTTTTACAGAGAATTTTTAGTGTTTACATTTTGTGAACAAATAAAAACATACATTAACTAAATTTAACTGAAAGGACTAGTGTCACTTATTCAATGTGTGCAACCTCCCCCTCGTGTGGTTGATTTTTGAATGCGCTGACGGCCCAAGCCCTCACCGCTGTCACTGGTAGGCTTCAAACTTGCTTTAAAATTGTAAATATATCAATAAAATATTGTTTTCAACTGATTCCTATGTATATTGTGACTAAGGAAACTAAACTTCAGCATTTAATTTTAATCGTGGAAAAACATGGATTTTAATTTTTATTTTTTTTTAATCAGAGAACTTTGGCTTTTTTATCATGGAAAACTAGGATACCTGCTGATTACTCAGTTGCTGAAATAGCCTGAGTATTGTTGGCAATTGGCACAAGCTAGCACAGCCTTGATGTTACTCTGTTTGCCCACGCATGGGCCAACACTTCGTGGCCCCAGGATGGGGGAAATGCAAAGGCTGCTTAAAGCCATGTTTGGGTTAGCCCACTTCAAAATTCTACTGAGCAAGTTGATTCACACTGGAAAATCTTGTCCACAGGGGTTTAAAAATTGCATCTTTAAAAATATGTTCAGTATCCAACTTTTGTGGGTATCTTCAACTAAAAAATGGTTAGACTGTAACACTCCAAACTTTGTATAGAGTTAAATACCATTAAAATCCAGTTGTCATGATATAACCATATTCCAGTTGGGTGACAAGTGGCTAACACTGGGACAGAATTAAGATTGTTTTTGGAATAGGTAATAATGTTTTACATGAGTACATGTATTTAAGAGTTTGCATGAACTATGAAGATATCAGAGTATTTATCTCCCATCCCTTAATTGTTCACTTCCATGCAGTTTTTAAACACTTGTTATTTAACTGTAATATTTTCAAATTTAATGTTTAACTAACAATCTCAACTTAAAGAGAATGAATATTTTTTCTCTGTCAGTAAATTAAAGCTTAACACACACCGCAAAATATGATAACCTAAACTGTTAAGGGGTCAGTCTAATAAACAATTTTCTTCTCTACTCCAACATGAGCCAGTGCCATAGATGGCTACAAAATTGTATCTGATAAGAGAGAGAAATCTAATAAAGAAACAGATTTACAATATGCACGCTAATGCTTGCCAGAAGTCTCAAATGAAGTTGAATTGCTATGAAACTGTTTCTCTCATGAAACCTTCTCTACCTTGTCCACCTTGTTCAATCTTAAGCAAATTAAATAGTAAAGTCATACACAAATCAAAGAGAATTTTAAGCCATAACTTACTTGATTCTCTCCCTCTTTTAGGATCAGTAACTTCTCATCTCAGATGGAGTGATGATTAACTTGTTCTTACCTCTGTGCTATGCTATGGTATTTCTATTAAAATTGCTTTACAAAATCGCAATTCTCAAATAAACTGAAGAGATGAAGCTTCCATTGTAGAAACAGAGTTTTCCCTAGAGTACCTGACACTAGGTGGACGAGTACAGGAAGGCAGGCCAGTTATCAGTCCATGGTTTGTTTCTAATATTATCTATTATTTAGAACAGTGGGTCTCAAATTTTTGTATTGGTGACCCCTTTCACACAGCAAGCCTCTGAGTGCGACCCCACTTACGAACTAAAAATATTTTTTTATATTTAACACTATTATAAATGCTGGAGGTGAAGCAGGGGCATAATAACCTCATGACCCTTTGAGAACCCCTGATTTAGAAGCTTCAGAAAGCATCCCTCTGGGTATCAGGTGCTGTGGGATGGTGATGATGAGACCAGGTATTTGGTGGAAAGAAGTTTTGTGGCCATGGACCAGTTCCAGGGAAATCCCAATCCCTTGCACTTGTGAGGTTTACCCTAGGCATGAACAGCTGCAGCATGCCAGATGAACTCCGCTGCCACGGTAGATCATGGTTACAGAGAAAGCTGGGGTTCAGACCATTGCAAGCCTTAAGGATCAGGGCCTTAAACATGATCTGGTACTGGTACTGGACATGTAGCCAGTGGTATGAGCTGGGCAACAGTGGGCAAGGAGGTGTATGTGTTCTTAGTGCTACTCACAAGAAGAGCTCCTGCATGTTGTACCATCTTGAATTTCTCTGAGACAGCTACTCTCAATTCCAAACATAGTGTACTGTAGTACTTGCACCTAGATCACTCTGAATACATGGATCGCTGCAGCCAGATCTGGAAAGGGGTGCAGCCTCTTGGCAAACTGGATATGATAAATGGCATTTGTTTCTGACTGCTGATGAACTTGGATGTCCAGGAGCAGTGAAGACTCCAGAGGACCCCCAGGGGTCTCCTTTCTAGCCTTCTTCCCCAGAGCTGGGGAGTCTGTTATGACAACGGGGTCCACACGTTTACCCAAATTATAAGCTCAACTGTAAAAAGTTTGTAAAAGTTTATGTAAGATGTTACAATAACCTATTATAACAAATGTTAAAGGGCAAAGGCACAAAAGGGAGACAGAAAAATTGAATTATTCTAAAACAAAAAGGCCAATTTGGTATGATCCGAGGACTGTATTGAAATTATGCCATTTTGAGAAAACTGTATGGGCAGATTCTGGTACCCCATTCTGTCCTTTCTGTGCCACTCCAGCATTGTAAGAGGGCCATAAAGCTCACTTAACCAGTCAGCTCAAGATTCCCCTAGTGTGGAAGAATATCCAAGGGAGACACAGCCAACATAGCTTGTCCTACACCGCTCCCCACCACAGTCACTGTGGTGTGGCCAGGGAAAGGAGGAGTAGCTGGTACACCACTCCACTTTTTGCAGTCTTTGGCTAAGCTAATGCCACTTGGGGCCATGCGGCTGTTGCACCCTAGAACAACCCCAAGACTGCTCTATTTTTCACTCTGAGCTGAACCAACCCCCAGAAAACACGAAGATTAGGGAGCTGCAACATGGTTTACAGTCACTTTTACTTCCTCCTCTCCTCAGCTACACCAAGCAGACATCAGCTGCAGGTGCAGATTGAACCCTTAATTATGTATGTGATCCCTAAATTACTGAAACCATACTCCAATAAGAAATCAATTAACTATTTCTTTTTTTTTTTTTTTAAAAGGCTTTTAATTTTTTATCTTAGATTTAGAGCTACTTTTTAATTCAAGGTCTCCTAAATGTAATGTATACTTCCTATCAGAATAGCTTATAAACGTTTCACTGAAAAATCTTCAGGATTTAACATGATGCATTTTATGTTTATAAAGAAGTTTTAGTTTTTTTTAAAAAACTGGCAATTAAAAAGATATTATTAGAATATTCTGATACTTCAAAAGCAGCATAGAATGATGTATATTTGAGCTAGTCAGAACTCCTGGGGAGAGTTAGACTTAAGATTTGACAGGAAGAAGTTGCAATAACATTATAATTATAATTAGCAGAAAGGGAAAAAAATTTAGTAAAAAGCTTAATTTTTTTTATTGCATTAAACACCAAGATTTGACTGTCTTTTTTGTTCAATGTCTCAAGAACGCTTCTATATGTCACGTTTGGAGAGTTAAATGTTAATTCTTCCCCAAATCTCTTTGTTATAAAGTTCAAGTGCACCCTTTATTTATTACAATGCAATTTGTACAAATCATGTACAAAGACAAAAGATTGATTAGTGGATAGACAATTAGCCTGGGACTTTGGGAACAAGAGTTTGATTCCCTGTTTCCCCTCAGACTTCCTGTGTGACCTGGGACAAGTCACTTAGGCCCAGATCCTCAAAGGTATTTAGGCACCTAAATCCCCCTGAAATCAGTCAGGTGCCTAAATGCCTTTGAGGATCTGGGTGGACTTTGATCTCTGTGCCTCAGATCGCTAATGGTAAAATGGGGATAATAGCACTTCCCTACCTCATAAGGGTTTTATGCGAATATGTGAGTTGCTCAGATACTATGGTAATGGGTGCAATCTAAGTACCTTAGATAGAAATTTGAATCTCTTTACTGTTAAGACAGGAAAAACATATCAATATATGGAAAAAACCTGATCTTAGAAAGTGAACAGTTCACTCACCTAGACATGTGCATCCTTTGGATGTTGGGCTTTTCACTTTCTGTTTATTGTAACTGTCAAGATATTTCTTAAACTTGACAGACACATAGTAAATGGGTTACTTACAAGTACAAGTGTAAGTCATTGTTGTTGTTCTTTTTTTCAGAGTGCCACTTTACAGAAAACTTTTTTAAAATGGGGCCAGACCCTCAGCCCTACTAAGGTTGCTTTGTACAACTGAGGTGGCACAAAGGGACCAAAACTGCCCCAAAGAGACAACAATTAATGAATTCACCAGCAAGGGGGCATCCTCACCTGATGTAATGCTGTGTAGCCAACTTTATGCCAGCCCTTTCTTCCTCCCCAATTAGGGGGAGGTGATATGGTCCAGTGGGGCTGGAGTGCTTGTGTTCCACTGATCTCAGCTGGTGGAAGATGTCCCTGGGCTACCTTCCTAGCCACCATAAGTTAGAGCAGTCTCATGCCTACTATAACGTGTGCTGGGGAATAATTTGGTCAGCCCAGAACTGAGGAGTTGTTGGATGTACTAGAACTGTGGGGAGAGGAGGTTGTACAGTTCCAGCTCCGCTCCAGCCAAAGGAACTTCGATACCTATGGTCAGGTTTCTCATGACGTGTTGGATAAGGGCTACGAACTGGACACACGTCAGTGCTGTGTGAAGATAAAGGTGCGGAGGCAGGCATACCAGAAGGCAAGGGAAGCAAACTGGCGCTCTGGTGCTGTGCCGAAGACCTGCCACTTCTATAAGGAGCTGGATACCATCCTTGGTGGCTACACCACCTCCACCACCAAGAGCCCCACTGATACTTTGGCGGGGCTGGAGGCAGCAAGCAGTGGACTCAACCCCAAGGACAAAGTTTTGGACGAGGAGGTAGAGTTGGAAGACAATGTGGAGCACACAGCAATATCATCCAGTGGCACAGTGAGTCAGGACCCCTTTTCCACTCCAGAGGGGCCTAGCCAATCCCAGCAGTACGTCTCTGGCACACATGATGCAGGAGAGGAGAGTGCTAAGTGATCTTTTTGAGTTGATGCTGCTTGATTATATGAGGTAGAGCTGTCCTTTGCTCTGTATACTGTAGAAGTGGGTGAAGGGATAGAAATGTACAAAACTAGCTCTGTTTGAGTGTGCTCCACATTCCCTTGTGCATCTAAGCAGTGTGGTGGAACAGTCTGTTAATGCACACCAAGATTTCACGGGAATCCTCCAGAGAGATCTCCAGGAAACTTTCCTAGCAGTACTCGCTAATCCTCTGTTGAAGGTTCCTTAGCAGAGCTGCTTTGTTCTTTTCCCCATTGTAGGAAACTTTCCTGCGCCACTTGGAAATCACTTGTGCAGGGACCAAAGTGGCACACAGGTGAGCAGTATAGGGACCGGGTCGGAAACCGCATGCGTACAAGAGATGCAACCTTGCATCTTTGCTTACCCTCAGGAGTGAGATATCGATTTCAATGATCCCCCCCCCCACCGGTGGAAAATGATGGCAAAATTTACAATATTGTCCTTAGTCGCCTGCAGTGATCCCCTTAAAAAACCACCTAGACCCTTTGCCCCATCTTGAATACCCAACCCCCTTCCCTCCCGAGCTGAACTTACCATGTTTGGGGTGTTCATTGAGATGCGTGCTTGCCAAGGGACAGTGAGAAAATGATTCATATGTTAAGAGAGGTGTATTTTATTATAATCATTCAATGTTCTGCGTGAACTAACAATTATGCTTCTGTGTATTGTTTCTTGTGCTTCTGCAGATATGACGTTCAGAGGAACCTTCTACAAACCAGCAGAGTGCCTCCACCAGATAAGGAGGTGATCAAGGAGGAGCAAGAAGGACATGTTCTGAGAGGTGCTCCAATCCTCAGAGGCCGAAAAAAGAGAACACAGGGAGTGGAGAGAGACCCCGAAGGAAAAATTTAATATATAAACCAGGACAGAAAGGAGAGTGAGGAACACATTGTAAAGGTCCAGGAGCGGATGATAAAAGTGATGGAGGAGCAAACAGAGATGTTGAGGTCCCTAATTATGCTCCAGGCAGAACACGTGTGCTCACCCCCCTTGCAGCCAATACAGAACTGTTTTCCATCCCTCCCCAAACTCCTCCCACACATTCCTTGCAACTTCCCAGAACGTCTCAGTACCCCATTCACTCCCCCACTTCAGACAGCTTCCAAAATGATAACTGGACTTACACACAGCTATGAGAACCTGCACTGACCTGCACTCTTATCTCCCACCCCACCAAGCCTTTCGTGTGTGTTGTTATTGCTATTTAATAAAAACAAACTCTCTGAAAGATAACCAATCTTAATTTGTCTCCTACACGTGGTGATTGCTGCTGTTAGTAATACATGGTGTCAGTTTGATCATTTGCTGACTACAAATTGTGCTGTAGAGAAAGACACATTACCGGTGCTCATTGTCAAAAAGTTGCCTCAAAGCCTCCCTGATTCGAATAGCCCTTCATTGTGCTCCTCTAATAGCCCTGGTATCTGGCTGCCAAAATTCAGCAGCCAGGTGATCCGCCTCCACACTCCACCCTGGGGGAAAATCTTCATCCTTGGCCTCCCAAATATTATGGAGCATGCAGCAGGCTGCTATGACCACAGAAATATTTTCTTCATTTAGACCTGACCTGCCATGAAGGCAGCACCAGAATTCTTTTAATCTGCCAAAGGCACATTCTACTGTCATTTTGCACCTGCTCAGCCTATTATTGAAGTGCTTCTTGCTTATGTCTAGGTTTCTCGTGCAAGGCTTCATGAGCCATGGGAGTAAGGGGTATTACTAGGTCTCCAAGGATCACTATGGGAATTTCAACATCCCCTACTGGAATCTTCTGGTCTGTAAAGAAAGTCCCTGCTTGCAGCTTTCAATTTGTAGTCAGTGTTCCTCAAGATGCATGTGTCATGCACCTTCCTGGACCATCTCGCGTTGATGTCAGTGAAACACCCACAGTGATCCATAAACACCAGCAATACCACAGAGCAGTACCCCTTTCTATTAATGTATTCTGTTGCAAGATGGTCCCAGGCCAAAATTGGGATATGCATGCCATCTATCGCCCCGCTGCAGTTAGGGAATCCCATTGCTGCAAAGCCATCCAAAATTTCATGCACATTGGAGTCCTTCATAGAAGGATGTGATTAATGGCCCTGCACACTTGCATCATCGTAGCCCCAGTGGTCGACTTCCTGATTCCAAATTGATTCACGACCGACTGGTAGCAGTCTGGAGTTGTCAGCTTCCACACAGCAATCACCATGCGCTTCTTTACAGAGAGGGCAGCTCTCATTTTGGTGTCCCTGCGCCACAGTGCTGGGGCGAGCTCCGCACACAGTTCCTGGAATGCGGCTTTCTGCATTTCAAAGTTCTGCAGTCACTGCTCATCATCCTGAGCCTGCATAACGATGCAATCCCACAACTCAGCACTTGTTTCCCAAGGCCAAAAGCGATGGTTCACTGTGTTCAGCTGCTCCATGAATGCCAAAAATAATCAGTGTTGTTTCTTTCCATGGCACACAGCAGGTCAGGCAACTCTGATTCCTGTTCAGATTCAGAGCTCATGGTACACTGCATGGCCATCTGCAATGTGTTCATAACAGTGACCACAACAGTAGATAGCAGTGTGTGATTCATCCTTTCAGACAGAGATGGTGGGTGCCCAGTAAACAGGGGTCGTTGAAAAATGCCGCTAAATGCCGTCAGAAGCCCATGGAATGCTGGGATGGAAAAAAACTGCATCATGGGACATTGAGCCCACACCTATAGTGCACTGTAATCCACTCTGCCTTCCCACAACTCCTAGCTGTAGAAAGTGGCGAGTAGCACAGTGGGATAGCTACCCACAGTGCACTGTTCTCACTGTCAATGCTAGAGCACCAACTGTGGACACACTTTGTCGACAGAAGGAGCGGTGTAATTATACTGGCTTCTTTATTACATTACAAGCAATGTAATTATACTGGTTTTTGGTTGTCGGCTTAACTTGCATGGACAAAACTCTGTAGTGTAGACAAGGCCTAAGAAAGTACAGTAGAACCTCAGAGTTAGGAACACCAGAGTTACAAACTGACCAGTCAACCACACAACTCGTTTGGAACTGGAAGTATGCAATCAGGCAACAGTAGAGACCAAAACACGAAAAGAAAAGAAAAGAAAAGATGCAAATACAGTACATTACCGTGTTAAATGTAACTACTAAAAAATAAAGGGAAAGTTTAAAAAAAAGATTTGACAATGTAAGAGAACTCTTTCTGTGCTTGTTTCATTTTAATTGAGATGGTTAAAAGCAGCATTTTTCTTCTGCACAGTAAAGTTTTAAAGCTATATTAAGTCAACGCTCAGTTGTAAACTTTTGAAAGAACCACCATAATGTTTTGTTCAGAGTTACAAACAACCTCCATTCCCGAGTTGTTCATAAATCACAGGTTTTACTGTAGCATAACAAGAGGATACAAAGCTGAAAGTAAGAAAAGAAAAAAGGAAGTAGAATGGAGGGAAGGTTTATGTTGATGTTAGTACATTTTCCTACCAGAAAGGTGTCCCTACTTTCCTGTTTCAATGAAATAATGAGCCTAATGACATACGTCACACAAGGAAACTTTTTTTAAAATGTTGCATAGAGGCTCTACAGTTCTCTCCTATGGTTATCAATTTCTAAAACCCAGTGCTCTGGTTTGAACGTTTACTCCCAGAGTAACTTATATGGAAATATCTATCTTCTGAACTCATTCAAATAAGCTTTGTTTAAATAATTGCTAATACTCTTCTTTCTTTTAAAATAAAAACAACAGAAAAACACAGAGGCATCTTGTGGTAATTTCAAATTCCAATTCTTGAACCAACTGAGAGCAGGTTTTGGATCAGAATTCAGCCAAGATACTTCAGCAAATGCCTAATTTAAGTTGGGGTGTAGCAGGCAAACAGGGGCCGCTAACAGGGAGTTTTGAGAAGGAGTTTGGAAGGGAGTGAGGTACACTTGCCATTCTTTAAAACCTTTAAACTAAACTATAATAAAAACTTCTTGATTTAAACAAAAACCCTATCATTAACCTAGGTAGCTGTGGGAGAGAATGCAGGCAGAAGCCCAGCAGCAGAGTGGGAGCTATCCTGTTTATTGCACTCAGTGTAGCATATATGATTACCTGCCCTGTGGGTGGGTGGCGTATGTGTGCATTCGGTGAAAGGAGCTCCTGGCCCTCGGAGGGCTTTGAAGGCCAGAGTGATGGAACTGGAGGAGCTAAGGGAGACAGAGGGGTATGTTGATGAGGCTTTCTGGGACACTCTAGGTTTGTCCCACTTCTAGTCAGACAGCCCCTGCGCTGTTAAGGAGTATGAAAGGCTCAGGGAAGGAGAGCAGTCAATGGAAGCAGAGGGAAACCTTCCCATAGTTGGGACCCTCCTCCCAGATGATGTTGTGGTATCCTCTCGCACTGAGGATACTTCTCCGGGGGAGGGAACTCCAGTTATTAGGAAGAGACAGGTATTAGTAATGGGAGATTTGATCATTAGAAACATAGATAGCTGGGTTTGTGATGACCAGGAGAACCGCATGGTGACTTGCCTTCCTGGTGTGAAGGTTGTGGATCTCTCGAGGCATCTAGATAGACTTATGTGTAGTGCTGGGGAGGAGCCGGTGATCGTGGTACATGTAGGTACCAATGACATAGGGAAGGGTAGGAGAGACGTCCTGGAGGCCAAATTTAGGCTGCTAGGGAAGAGACTGAAATTCAGGACCTCTATGGTAACATTCTCAGAAATGCTCCCAGTTCCACATGCAGGGCCAGGTAGGCAGGCAGAGCTTCAGAGTCTCAATGCGTGGATGAGACGATGGTGTAGAGCGGATGGGTTTAGATTTATTAGGAACTGGGGAAACTTTTGGGATGGGGGAGCCTATACAGGAAGGATGGGCTCCACCTAAACCAAAGTGGATCCAGACTGCTGGCATTTAACATTAAAAAGGTTGCAGAGCAGTTTTTAAACTAAGAGATGGGGGAAAGCCGATTGCTGCAGAGGAGCACATGGATTGGACAGAGACTTCTCTTAGGGGAGAGTCTATTGATAGAGATTCTCTAGGTTTTAGGGAGGAGGAGAGGATGGAAGAGGATAAAGTATGGGCCAGATCAGAGGAGAAACATTCACATAAAAAAGAATCTGACACATCAGAAAAGGGCAGACAAATAAACAGTGACAAGTTTTTAAACTGCTTGTACACAAATGCTAGAAGTCTAAATAATAAGATGGGTGAACTAGAGTAGTGGTTCTCAAAGCCAGTCCACCGCTTGTTCAGGGAAAGCCCCTGGCGGGCCGGGCTGGTTTCTTTACCTGCCGCGTCCGCAGGTTCGGCCGATCGCGGCTCCCACTGGCCATGGTTCGCCACTCCAGGCCAATGGGGGCTGCGGGAAGCG
The DNA here is from genome assembly GCF_002925995.2 of Terrapene triunguis. NCBI lineage: Eukaryota > Metazoa > Chordata > Testudines > Emydidae > Terrapene > Terrapene triunguis. The sequence goes on from NW_020664389.1 coordinate 13,025,729, forward strand.
GCGCAGGCTGAGGGATGTGCTGGCCGCCGCTTCCCGCAGCCCCCATTGGCCTGGAGTGGCGAACCATGGCCAGTGGGAGCCGCGATCGGCCGAACCTGCGGACGCGGCAGGTAAAGAAACCAGCCCGGCCCGCCAGGGGCTTTCCCTGAACAAGCGGCAGACCAGCTTTGAGAACCACTGAACTAGAGTGCCTCATGTTAAAGGAGGATATTGATATAATAGGCATCACGGAAACCTGGTGGAGTGGGAACAATCAATGGGACACAATCATTCCAGGGTACAAAATATATCGGAAGGACAGAACAGATCGTGCGGGGGGAGTGGTACTATATGTGAAAGAAAATGTAGAAACAAATGAAGTAAAAATCTTAAATGAATGCACATGTTCCACAGAATCCCTATGGATAGTAATTCCATGCTCTAATAAGAATATAACAGTAGAGATCTATTATCAACCACCTGACCAGGACAGTGATAGTGAAGATGAAATGCTAAAGGAGATTAGAGAGGCTATCAAAATAAAGAACTCAATAATAGTGCAGGATTTCAATTATCCCCATATTGACTGGGTACATCACCTCAGGACAAAATGCAGAGAGAAAGTTTCTCAATACTTTAAATGGCTGCTTCTTGGAGCAGCTGGTACAGGAACCCACAAGGGGAGAGGCAATTCTCGATTTAGTCCTGAGTGGAGCGCAGGATCTAGTCCAAGAGGTAACTATAACAGGACGGCTTGGAAATAGTGACCATAATACAATAACATTTAACATTCCTCAACAGCCCAACACTGTGGCATTTAATTTCAGAAAGGGGAACTATGCAAAAATGAGGAGGTTAGTTAAACAGAAATTAAAAGGTACAGTGACTAGAGTGAAATCCCTGCAAGCTGCATGAACACTTTTCAAAGACACCATAATAGAGGCCCAACTTAAATGTATATCCCAAATTTAAAAACACAGTAAAAGAACTAAAAAAGAGACACCGTGGCTTAACAACCATGTAAAAGAATCAGTGAGAGATAAAAAGGCATCTTTTAAAAAGTAGAAGTCAAATCCTAGTGAGGTAAATAGAAAGGAGCATAAACACTGCCAAATTAAGTGTAAAAATATAATAAGAAAAGCCAAAAAGGAGTTTGAAGAACAACTAGCCAAAACCTCAAAAGGTAATAACAAAATGTTTTTTTAAGTACATCAGAAGCAGGAAGCCTGCTAAACAACCAGTGGGGCCCCTGGATGATCGAGATACAAAAGGAGCCCTTAAAGAAGATAAAGTCATTGCGGAGAAACTATATGAATTCTTTGCTTCAGTCTTCACAGCTGAGGATGTTAGGGAGATTCCCAAACCTGAACTGTCCCTTGTAGGTGACAAATCTGAGGAATTGTCACAGACTGAAGTGTTACTAGAGGAGGTTTTGGAATTAATTGATAAACTTAACAATAACAAGTCACTGGGGCCAGATGGCATTCACCCAAGCCTTCTGAAAGAACTCAAATGTGAAATTGCAGAACTATTAACTATGGTTTGTAACCTGTCCTTTAAATCAGCTTCTGTACCCAATGACTGGAAGATAGCTAATGTAACGCCAATATTTAAAAAGGGTTCTATAGGTGATCCCGGCAATTACAGACTAACGTCGGTACCGGGCAAATTAGTTGAAACAATAGTAAAGAATAAAATTGTCAGACACATAGAAGAACATAAATTGTTGGGCAAAAGTCAACATGGCTTTTGTAAAGGGAAATCATGTCTTACTAATCTACTAGAGTTCTTTGAAGGGGTCAACAAACATGTGGACAAGGGGGATCCAGTGGACATAGTGTACTTAGATTTTCAGAAAACCTTTGACAAGTTCCCTCACCAAAGGCTCTTACAGAAATTATGTTGTCATGGGATAAGAGGGAAGATCCTTTCATGGATTGAGAACTGGTTAAAAGACAGGGAACAAAGGGTAGGAATAAATGGTAAATTTTCAGAATGGAGAGGGGTAACTAGTGGTATTCCCCAAGGGTCAGTCCTAGGACCAATCCTATTCAACTTATTCATAAATGATCTGGAGATAGGGTAAACAGAGAGGTGGCAAAGTTTGCAGATGATACTAAACTGCTCAAGATAGTTAAGACCAAAGCAGACTGTGAAGAACTTCAAAAAGATCTCACAAAACTAAGTGATTGGGCAACAAAATGGCAAATGAAATGTAATGTGCCAACGAGAGTATTCACATGCTTAAAGCTAAAAACGTACTTAAGTTCTTTTGTGACTCAGAGCCATAAATTGAGAACTTATTGACTATAACAATTTTTACTCTTTTTCACTTTTGTTAGCACTGCAGAGCCAACAAAGTAATGAGAGGGGGAGCTGGATGTCAATCTGTCTGGAATGGTTCATGACCGTGAGTGCCAACCTCAGAGCAGAATGTCAAGAAGTGGGAAAGAGACCCCAAACTAGTTGTATGTTCTATAATTTTACCAACCCAAATATGAATTCCTGAAGCACGGTAACAGTCTTACCACGGAGTCACAGACAGTCCCCTTGGTCATTCCAGTGCGTCTTGTCACCCAGGTAAGTTGGACTTAGTGATAGTTGGTTGTTATACACCAAAGATCACAAATGATTTAGGTTGCTTTCAGTCCCAACAGGCCAGTCTCTTACCCCTGATCAATTTGTATCTTAGATCTCACACCAAAGACAATGCTTGTAGCCAATCCTATAATAAACTGACTAAAGATTTATTAACTAAGATAAGAAATGAAAGCATTATTACAAGGTTAAGGCAAGCAAATTTATATAGCAGAGGTGGCCAAACTTACTGACCCTCGCGTATGACAATCTTCAGAAGTTCGAGAACCAGGGTGTGCCTGCTGCAGCTCAGGGCTTCAGCCCCAGGTGGGAGGTGTCTGCCGGGGCTCGTGGCTTCAGCCCCATGGGCGGCGTCTGCCGGGGCTCGTGGCTTCAGCCCCGTGGGCGGTGTCTGCTGGGGCTTGCGGTTTCAGCCTTGCTCCTGCAGAAGCCATGAGCCCTGGCAGGTGCACCCCGTGGGGCTGAAGCCCCAAGACTCCCCTCCCCACTGATCAGAAACCCCTACCCCACCACCCGCTGCAAGACAGAGGTCCTGAGCTCCAACCCCCCCACCCCACAAATCTGGCAGGCAGAGAATGGGGGAGAGAAGCTGCACAAGCCACACTTAACAGTAAAATAGCCAAATGTGGCTCATGAGCCACAGTGTGGCCACCCCTGTTATATACACAAGTGAGTTACAGTCTATGGTTTTAAAAGGTGACAGTTATAAAAGTCTGTCAGGTCTGAATGTCTTGAAGGGCTAACTCAGGTTGACCCTGGGTATCTCTTTTTCCATTTCATAGCTGTGTCCTTTGAGAGTCTAAATAGCAAAGAGATGACAAATTTTCTTGTTCACTCTCTTTATTTCCTTCTTCCAGAATTCAAGCTGATGGGATGAGCCCCTTTGCATGTAGCATCTTCATGGGCGTGAAGGGGCAATTAATAAAGTTTTTGCATTGTGATGTCCCACAACGGCCCATTTAGTTTTGACAGCCCTTCCTGAGACAACACCTTTCATTTAGCATTTTGCACTAGGTAAAGGTATTTTTTTTTCCTGTTTGTTGAGTTACATAGTTCAGAACAAATATTTTATAGCTATATAGTATACACTTAAGTACTACCTTATAGCATGGAATACAGACATTATAAGTAGGATTAATACATGTAGCAATTTACAAGCATTTCACAAAGTGTAAACACTAAACGCATTGTTATAAGTCCCATACCCATCTTAATCATAGTATCACACAGGTGAGCTGGACTAGTTTCCAGCAATGAAACTGTCAGTGCTCAGCTAACGCTTAAAGCCTTGGCAAGAGCTGGCACCTGGTCTCCCAGCATCACACTGGAAACTTCTGGCTCTTTTAATCAACACTGTTGTTAATTTAATGCCACTTCCAGAATCTTTACCTCAAAAGGTATTCCTCATTTACACCGTAACTACAACGCTGATAATCCACAGTTGAGATACCAGCAATGATGCATAACTAGAAACAAAGTACAGTGAATTTGTAAGTCTGGCATATTTGATTTGGGAAACCTTGAAAGAGGAACACAGAATCCTGTGAGATGATTTTTAAGACGTCACTTTTCAGAGCGTAACTTCATTTTATTCTTAAAGCATAGGGCACACAGAGGTATCTCTCTTTGATTTAAAAGGTTCCTCCTGAGCAGCTGGTACTGAGCGAGATGAGTGATACTCAGACTGAGGCTCGGGAGCCGCAAGTGGCTCTTTAATATGTCTCCTGGGGTTCTTTGCCGCATGTGATATTAAAACACTGTTTGATTTAATTATTAACCAATCTAACTTATCAACAAATCAGGATGCTTTTACTATCTATCAGCTAATTGTAGAATACTTGGTCAGTCATTTTGCTGTGAGAATATATATATAATTTGGCTCCTGAACCACTGAGGTCTGAGTATCACCGAGCTAGAGGATGCAGAGTGAATCTGAGTCGTTTTGGCTGACCTGAGAAATGTAATTCAACCCACTTGAAATATGTAGAGCACTTTCTAACACTTACCATGGGTTGTACAGACAGTAATAATACTGTGCTTTGCTTTAATTATAGACATCTAGCAAATGTAGGAAAGTATCTAATGGACCTTTTAAAACTTAAAATCCATTAGCAAATGATGAGAATTAATACAGCAAATTATGTGCTCACTTTATTAAATCAGAATTAGGAATCAATTTAAAACTAATTCCCTTATTATCCTATTGAGCAGAATCACTAAAAACTCCCTCTCACTTGTGTGTACCGTATGTTGCCAAACTTTCAACAAAACAACAAACTGCACAGAATTTTAAATACATTAAAAGACCATCTAGCTCAATACATCTGGTTTATCATAATCATACCTTCCTGATTTTTCATTATGCCCTCCACTACTCCAAAAACAAATGTACACATAGTCACAACAAATTTGCTTCCATCTAGGTCTTTGCTTCCATGGGTAACTTATTTCAAACACTTACTCTCCTTTTAAGAACCAGTTCTGAGCAGACTAGGTGCTCCTCATTTTCAGTCTCTTACCCTCCAATCCTGCAATGAACTCTGTGTGGGTGGGTGGACCCCTGTTGAGGGTTCCCATATTTCAGTTTCCCAAAAAGAGGACATGCCAGAAGGGGGGGGGGAACTGGAGGGAGGGAGGAGGGGGAGCTGAAAGGGGGGTACAGTTGGAGGTGCTGGAGGCGCTACCTGCAGTGGGGTCACTCCCTGTCACATGGCAGGCGCAAGCCCAGGATGCAGCAACAGCAGTCAGTCAGCGCCTCCCTGTGGGACCCCCTCCCCAGGGCTGGGAGCCAGGGCGGGCGGGATCTGGCAGCTGTAGCTGCAGCAAAATAGACTAATGAGCTGCAGATGCAGAGGAAGGACCAATCGGGAAATGGACCATTCAGGGCTCTTTCTGAGCTGCAATGTCTGCTCTGTAAAAATCCCGGATGTTTTCTGTTATTTGAAAAATCCTACTGGACAGAGGACGGAGCCCCAAAAAAGAGGCAACGTCCAGGAAAACCCAGACATATGGTAACCCTACCCCTGTAGCAAGTAGTGAGGCCAAAGCATCACAGCTCAAATTGCAGATTTGCTGCTATCTTGTATTTATAAAACATCCAGTCTTTCTGGAGTCTAGGCACTAATCAAAAACTAAGAATCACAAATAATCTAACAAAAGCAGATTCCCATCTGCCACCTTGTTTAGCTGCATTTAATTTCTCACAGACAATAAGGGAATAGCATGGAGGTACTGGTCCAAATCACCCTCTCCTCCACGGATTCCCTGAGATGAAACTAGATTTACAGATCCTGGGCATCAGGCAATAATGAGAATTATCCACCCGGTTCATTCTGTGCAGAATATGGGGTCCAAAACCACATCTCCAAAAGAATAATCAGGGTGAGTTGAGAGTTATGGAAGTTTTCCGATCTCTACATGGGTTTTCCCCTTGTAGAGGCCCATAACCTTTTTAGATTCTTCTGACTTGTTATCACCTGATCCCCTCACTGAAATCTCTCTTCCATATGGGAAATGCATACTAGCATTTATCCATTTTCAATTACTTTTATTTTTTTTTCTTATGAGTTATTAATACTGAAGTTACTCATTCATTTCCATTGCCACCCTCTTCCAGAAAATGCTCTACTTTCCACCCTGATACTTTTGGATAGAAGAGAATCTTTTGTATGTAGGAAAAAGTTAGAACAACCACCAAATTGTCGGAGGAAGCAGACATTTTCCTGATTTAATATCCTTATCCTCAACTATTTTAAAGAAATTTTGGCCAGTTCATAGGAGTAAAACAACAACAAAGGAGTGTATTGAGTAAAAATGCTATTATGCTTCTATAGTTTAAAAAGAGATCTGATGTGTAATGTGGTGAGCAATTTGCCCAGAACTCTGGGCTCTGGGTATTTAATTTCACCCTTAGGAGAAACAGCCAAGATATTGAGATTTACAAGCTGTACAGTCAGTAAGTATTAATAAAAACAATGAATTTATTAGAGCATAAGCTTTCGTGGGCTACAACCCACTTCTTCGGATGTAGCCCACGAAAGCTTATGCTCTAATAAATTTGTTAGTCTCTAAGGTGCCACAAGTACTCCTGTTCTTTTTGCGGATACAGACTAACACGGCTGCTACTCTGAAATAAAAACAATATGATTCTTAGAAGATTTTTGGCACTTTGTGTACCTCCCTGACAGCTGGATTCACATGAAAGACTGCAATGGCTCCTAAGCAGCTGTTAAAATCTATTGTGTCAATGATCTGTGAACTAAACAGGACCTGGGTGATAGACTAAAACCTGCTGTGAAGAAGCCATTATGGGCCACTGGATCAAATATGGTCTTTTTAAAGGGTGCCTACGCACAAATGTGTAACATCTTAGAAGGTAAATTAGATAGCCTGACAGTCTTTGTGGTTTGATTTCAGAATATTTAAAACATGTTATTTAGATGGTAAGTGCTTCAGGACAGGGACCTTGTTTTTGCCTGAAAAGCAACCAGCACATCTACAGGAGAGTAAGTGTAAATAATGACAAATATTAAAATGCCCTGTGTATATATGTACACAGGTATATGTGCCTTTTCTCTCTCACCCTTCCAACAAGTACAGCAGCAACAGAGGAGAGGTATCATCTGCCCAACAAAAGAAGGTCTATAGACATCAGCGGACAAAAGACTTGGTAGATTGTTTTCCCTACACCCATGAAGAGGGGACTGCACAAAGGCTCGTCCCATCACAGCTTGAGCTCTGAGAGAAGGAGATGAAAAATCGCTGGCCAGAAGGAACTTTATCATTGTGCTGCTTGGAGTTTGGACAGAGAAATATTTCTAAGCATAAGCAAGGGATCCCCAAGATGCTTAGCTTGGGTTAGCCGCAAAAGACATAGAACTTGCACATTACAACAGCTTCTACTACCTTTTGGTGACTGACTCCATGTTAAGGCTGTTGTGGTACTTGAGGAGGTCACACTTGATACATGGTTGGTGAAATCTAATTGCAAAGCACACAATCAATTTGGGTTTGTGCTCTGCTTCTTAACAGTCTGCCCAGAGGTTGGCACCCACGGACATGAGCCACTCCAGACAGCCTGACAATGAGATGAAAAGAACAGCAAATCAGTGAGAGATTTTGGTGGGTAAATAATCAAATTCAATACATACAGGACAAGCGTTTATAATCAGTGGGTTTAAGAGTGCACCTTGTGCAATCACTGGCATGATTTACCACCTACTTTAAGGGTCTGACCGAAAGTCCACTAAAATCAATGGGACACTCTCCACTGACTTCAGTTGGCGCAGAATCAAGCTCTAAAACTGTTTCTTTTTCATGTATATGAATGGTCTGCATGGATTACACAGAATGATCTTTCCACCCACAAGCAGTTCTTGCCAAAAGGCACCTCTAGATTAAGACAGGGGTATAACCCCAGTCCAGTAGATTATGGGTCTCTTCTCTTAAATAGATCATTGTGAATCAATGCTGAAGATTAACAAGATTAATAGACTTAATTATCCACAGAGAGAGACAAGGTGGGTGAGTTAATAATGGACAAATGTCTGTTAATTATCCACAAACATTACTGGACATGGGGAAGTTTCTCCTAACCATGTGCACAAATAATTCACATTAAAGCAGACCTGCCCCCCGCATAATGCTAATTTGATATTTGACTTATGCATATTAAATTGCTTCTGTGATGCGACTGTGTTCTGTATTCAATGAACACTTAGCAGACATCTTCCTTCTGAGGAAACAAACATAAAACTGATGAATGCCAAGCAAGTGATTTGCTTATGAAAAATACCCAGAAAACAAGATAATTGCCAAACAAAACTTTCTCTACTCAGGCCATACAGAGAAAGCTAAGGAGCAGTGAATGGGTGTTTTGTTTATGAAGATGTATAAAAACGCTAATGAATACTGAGTGAACATCTTTCTTCTGAAGATATACAGAGAAAGCTGACAAATGCCAAATGGATTTTTCTCTAACAATGAGATAAAGAGAAAGCTAACAACCACAGAGTAGATGGTTTGCCCTATGCTTATTAAAATTTATAGAGGAGAAACTAATTGTTCAGTTGCAAAAACACAGTCAATGGGCCAAAGACGTTCATAATCATGTAAATACTTTCAAGCATGTAGCACTAGTATATATTGCTTGGGTAAGCTGGATATCTTGCCTAGTTGATCCTCTGCCAAAAAGAATGTGCATACATGTTTTTGCTCTTGGTTGTATACAGATGCACTGTGGCACTTCCTAAAGGGTCAGTTCATCAGACACCACTTGCTGCTGTGATGAGATGCAGAGTGGCCTCAAAACATGATGGCATTGTTTGGGGTAAGGGTATGAAAGAATTCAGTTATATTAGCAAAACAGCAGCTGATTTTTATTACAGAAATGAATTCAGCTTTGTGAAACTGATACTGAATGAAGAAACTGGACATACAAGACACCACTTTAAATCACTTCCCAAGAAATGTCAGTGAACAGGTTTGGAGATTATCTTGTGCACAGCTGAAGGTACAACGCTAGGTTATTCTTTGATAGCAAATCTCTAATACACCCTTAACATCAAGGGCCTGATCAATGGAAGTTTTTACATGGACTTCAGTGAAAGCCGGATCAGACTTTGAATGCATTTGCTTTTGTTTCTACAAAATGCCAAGGGATGAGGCAAGGAATCGGAGATTTTCCTTTTTCTTTTTACAATGTTGGTTAACAAAAATCATTTATGCTCAGCCTTGCCACTTGACATTGGAAAACGCAGTATGGCTCTCTGGTATTAAGAACTTTGCAACCTTTAGGGGAGACATGTCGGATACTTTCCATCATCAACAGTCCCTGCTCGCAACTTTTGGAATGTTCCCAGCATTGTTCCTGGGGCAGAGTGGAGATGGCTTCTGTCTGCTAATAAGGAAGCACTACATTGGACCCTCTTGTCTACAGTCATCTGGAATAAACCATATGTGACTTCTCCAGCCTGTGGTAGACCTGTGATTTGGGGTGGGGATAGAGGGCTTCAGTTCACTGTAGAGATAGGGGCAGCCCGTGAAGTTCATTTCTGGATACGAATTTATCCTAGTGTCTGAGCTGTTCAGCTCTGGGGTTCAGGTTGAGGGTCCCCATCCCTTCTCTATACATGAGGAGGCTTGTGCTATATATGGAACATTAAACTCTACTGGGGGGAGAAAAATGTCTTTTTTCAATTGTGGATGAACTTCAAAGGATTAGATTTATTTTTGGTTTAGTTAAAACAAAGCTTTTAGTTAAAACAGAGCCATACAGTATTCTACCTCCACCTCCTGCACACATCCCCTCTTTCCTGACCTTTTCTTTCCATTATTGATGTCCTCTTCTTCTAACAACTCCAGCCACAGACCAAGTTTGAAGAATAACATAAAATTAACTAAAGGCTCAGTTCCCAAATGAGTAAAAGTGCAACTCAGGGTCCTGCGAATTCTCTGGTCACCAGTCAATCAGCCTCAGTCATGAAGCAAAAGGTCACAACCACCTACTTACTCCCAGGAGTGTGGCCTCTTAATTTGAGTTGGCTAATCAGGATGTACAGCTAGAAAGGGGAATGTTTTTCTATTGCAGTTCAGCTGTGTCTATTGTTCAGATCTAAAAGTAGCAAGAACAATGGTTATAACTTTGTTTGATCATGATTCAGTCATAAAATAAGAATCATATAACTTAAACAAGTAGATCACAGATATCTCTGATAGTCTTAACTGAGCCTCTGCTGCTGCAAAAGGTGCCCAGCCTGCCATGTGCACCACACTTTCATTTTTTTATCTTAAGGACTAGATCAAACTTTTAAGACACAGCCCTGCATTAGGGTAGTGCCGAGTTGCAAAGGCACGGGGAGCTCAAGGAAGCTTACTCCTTGATGCATATGGAGAATGTGCAGGCTCCACCATCTTTAAGTCTGACCCCACCATGACACATCCCAGCACCTCCATAGGCTCATGCAGAGGGATGGGGATGGGCCACAACCCTAGCCCCAATGCCTTCCTGTCTTCTTTGGGGCACTACGAGCCCCAGGAGGCACACAGACTGTGCTCCTCTAAGTACTGAACCTGCAACTGTGATTAGTCCTTATTGAGGCCGTGCAAGGCAAGAGGGGATGTTCCTTGCAACTTCCTCCAGACTTGCTTATCATCGTCGTAACTTGCCGCTCCAAAGCTGAATCCAATACTGGATGTTGTCACTTCTTTCAAATAGTTTCTTGGGAGTACAAGATGTTGACCGGAGACACTGCATCAGGTAATGTTCCAGGGTTTGTCTAGGCTCTCAACATTCACATGTAGGGTAATTTTTTTTAGCTTCCACTTGGATATTTTGTCACCCGTCTTTGCCAGAGAATATCAGTATTTTCATTCGTGGTCAGTGCCTGGAGGGAGTTGTATTGAAGGAACCAGATTCTCCAGGATCACCTGCATTTCCTGCCATTTTGTTACTCTGCAGCCTTCCACAGTAGTATTTTGTGGTAAGAGATTTTTCAGGGGCAGAACTCTTTCTAGACTTTAGCCATTTGGGTGGTGGAATGTGTCCATGCAGTGGATGTCTTCGATCATGCATGTTTTTTTCCCCTCTCTTTCTTACAGAACGCATCACACCTAACTGAGGGTGGTGCAATCTCCATAAACCAGTACAGCAACAGTGTAGGAGTTGGTTAAGAAGTCCCTGTGATGGGCCTACAGCATGGTTTGAGTTCAATACCAATTTTCTGTGCATAGGTCAAGTGTGACCATACTCTCCACAAGTGAGTTATACAGGGTAAGGCTGTTTGCTCAGTTTTGAGGTCTGCATCTCATTTTTGGGTTGGCCAGTTTCGGAATGTCAGGAATGCAGCAGAACTAGTTTCCAGGCAGCTTCATCAGTACAGCTGGTCTGCAGGAGGCTGCCTCACTGGCCACGCCACCTGATTGGCTGCAGAGGACAGCTGGCTGGCTCCTAAGCCAGTAGCAGCAGCCACTCACTGGCTTCTCAATGCTCTTGCCCACAACAGTGCCTGTTCATATGTTACCGTGTCCCTTCTGCTCCTGCCTTACACCCATCCTAGCCTCTGTCCTGTCCCTGTCTTGAACCCCTCTTTGCCTGACACCCTGCTCTCTCCAGTTCCTGCCCTCTGGTTTGACCGTGGCTTTGGTGCCTGACTACGGACTCCATCTCTGACCCTAGTCCTTGGGGCCTGATACCTGCTCCGACCACTATCCCTGATGCCTGCTCCATATACTAGACTAGACCGTCCTCGTTCTGGTTGCCTGACACTGAAGTACACAATTGCTAGAGTTCACTTTCTTTTTCAGGTTTCAGAGTGGTAGCCGTGTTAGTGGACTCTTCGTTGTTTTTTTCTTTTTCAGCTTCTTCTTGTGGTCTTTGAATGTCAAAACTCTTTTTAATGTGACCCCAAGGTACACCAGATGTTCATAGTGCTCAAATATCATACTATCCCATGACCTCTGGCATTTTTGCTTGGCCTGATGGTGTTTCAGGTGAAAGGTGCACACTTATGTCTTGCTAGGATTGGCCTTCAGGAAACCATAGGAGACACTATTTTCCAAATGCATGCAGGAAACCCATTAGAATGCGTTCACAGTATCCTCAAATCCTTCCAACTGGGTGGCAATGCAAAGATCATCTGCATACATTAATCTTCAATCATCAGGGAATACTGGTTGCTCATTTGTGTAGACAATAAACAGAAAGAGTGATAACACTGCATCTTGGGGAAATCTATTCTATGGAGTACACCACTGATTTTCTGACCATTCATCTTGACAAAAACATCGATTCTCGAGCAAGGAGGAGATGACCTGGGCCAACTTGCTATTTCTCAGAATTCTGGCCAATTTCAGTAGACGTGCACAATAGTTCATGGAGTCCTAAGCAACCGACAGATCAACAAACACAGACCCTGTAAATTTGGCAGCTTTCAAAGCCATCTATGATGCATTGAGTTAGCTTTGCAACTTGGCCACACCATGAAGAAGTCCCGAGAAGAATCTAGTTTGGTTATCAGTCAGTGACCCTTCCACTATTTGTGCTATTCTACCCATTATCATCTCCTCTTATAAACCTGTAGATTGAGCAGATATCAGATGGCAACTCTTTGTAGAGTTAGGGTCTTTATGTGGTTTGAGTAGTGCAACCATATTTGCCCATCTCCACATCCTGGGTATCTGCACTGTCTCCATGTAAGAGTTAAAGAAGTCAAGCAGTCACTTCTTTACTCTCATCCTGAAGTGTGGTAATAGTTCATTACATAGACCATTGGGACCAGTTGACTTTCGGGACAGGAACAATCTTGGTCCTAATCTAGCAACTGAGAACTTGTACTGATATGACCTTTATGAAATCAGATAGTACAGTTTCCCATATTCCAAAATAGTTTGATGGGGTGTTCATCCCACACCTGAAAGGAAGGGGTTAATGGAGGCCTCATGGGCCTGCCACACTCTGCCCCAGAAAAGAGCAGTGGAGGTGAGTCCTCCAAGCAGCCTAGGCAGGTGAATTGGAGGGAGACTGCACGGAGCAGCCAATCAGGGCCCAGAGGGCTCACATAAAAGGGAGCTGCAGGCCAGAACAGGGTCAGTGGATGCTGGTTACTTGGGGAGTGAGGACTGTGTCCCAGAGAGACTAGGAAGTACCTTGGACAGAGCAGCTGCTAGCAGGGACCGGGGGAGCAAGAGGAAGCTCTTGGCTGGCTGACGGGACTAGCTGGCTCAATGCCCCGAGAAGAGGGCAAAGAAGGTGCTGGGGCCCTGGGGAAGTAGCCCAGGGAATGGAAGCAGAAGAGATGGAAGTTGTAGAGGTGCAGCAGCAGGCTGCTATCTACAGAGTCCCTGGGTTGGGCCCTGGAGTAGTGGGTGGGCCTCGGTCCCGTCTTCCCCACTTGCCACGCCAATGCTCTTTCACCTATATCGGAAGACAGCACATTTCTAAATGCACCTACTGCTCACAATGATGCTGTTCTCTTTGGATATGGAATACTTCCTTCCCACAGTAAAGAGAATGAGCCCTGGCGCTGTTCATTGGACTAGACTAGAGTCAATTTCAGGTCACCCCATTATACCCTCTTCCACCTCTGCCTCCTTCTCCCAAAATAATGTAGAGAAAGCTGAATTAGACGTCTATAGTCAAAGTACCCTCACAGAAATTATCTGTTAGTGATACTCCACCCAGATCCTGGTATTTGAGCATTTATTTTCTTCATTCTTCTTGCTGAAATAACACACAATGGATGCACCTGTCCAGCCATGCAGAGAAAACGAGGACACTGCATGTAAGTTAAGTAATGACTCGCTAGCCCAAAATGTTTCCCCCACCACTCTGGTCCCCAGCATTTAGTGGTAATTCTTTTCTCTTTTGAAGCAAGACTGAATTTAATTCTTTTCAATGTGTCAACAGCTGTGATTGCTTTATTATGCAGTCTTATGCCACTCATAGCTTATCAGATTTTAAATTACCATATAAATCTACATAGTTAGAAAATATAAGAAACATCAGTTTAAATGTATCTAATCTCATTTTCAAAGTTAGATAAAAAACAATCAACACTTTAAAATGAAAGTGAGACCCCTAAGCTAAAAATTGAGAGTCTAACAAAATTATCTACACTAATCATCATTAACTATAATAATACTTGCAAAACAGAAAACATTGATGTAATTAATTGTAACACCTACAGGGTGAAAAGAACCAGTATTTCCCCCCCAGACTACATATTGTTTGTTAAATCCACACTCCTGTGATATGAAAGGGAGATCTGTATGCTAATCAAATGCAAGTTTTACATTCTATTTTAAAAAACTGTATTGGGGGTGGCAAAGCATTTATTACGTAGATGATGTCACAAGGTAAGCCAGGCTTAACCCACCTCCAGAGGTGCAGGAAATTAATACAAGGGTCACGTCAGTGGGTGCGGGGTGAAATATGGGAGCACCTTGAGGCAACTCTAGGTAGGAACAGAATGAATGTTTTACTAAGGACCAGGAGAGGGCTAATGAGGAGCTCATTAGGAGAAAAGCCTTAACAGGGACAGGACTAAGAGCCTTATACAAAGGGTGTGATGCAGCTAAGACATCTGAGTGGAAGATGAGTGTTTTGAATTTTGTTAATAAACCAGCCTCTCAAATGAGAAAACAGTGTGAAGTCAGATTAACTGGGAAAGAAGGATAAACTGGAGCAGCACCTTGCTAAAGATAACCATCAAGATCCTCCTCCTGCCTCCATTGGTTTCAATGGTACAGCATTGGATCCTAAAAGGCTAGCTAGAAAAAAGGCTCAGGCAGCTAGAGAGTGTCCTGGCTTAAAGGGGGAAGGTCTGATAAAGCAGTGAAAGCTTGTTTTAATGATGTAATGCTTATAATATGTTGTTCTTCTGGAAAGATTTATTATAGGGTGGAGCTCCAGTGGAATCAGACTCCACTGGAATTCTCCAGCTTAACTGCGCAACCTTTATGCATAATTAACGTAGTGGCTTTGGAGTTACACCTCTACTCCGATATAACGTGACCCAATATAACATGAATTCGGATATAATGCGGTAAAGCTGTGCTCCGGGGGGGCGGGGCTGCACACTCCGGCGGATCAAAGCAAGTTCGATATAATGCGGTAAGATTTTTTGACTCCCGAGGACAGCGTTATATCGGGGTAGAGGTGTATTTTGAATTTCCTTTTTATTAATTCTTACCCTAAATACACAATACTGAGACTACATTGTTTCCTTAACTACTTATGCATTTTGCATTTTGCTGACGTGTAGGTTCTCTGCTATTAAAAGCCATTCGGTATGTGTCCTATCCAATAAGCCTTGCATGTGTTAGAACTCCTATTGGCTACAAGATGGACATGAGCAATCGTAACTTAAGTAAGATTGTAGGACTGGGCCTAATATGTAATATGTCAATAGATAAGCTGTAAGGAATTAAGAATTAAATGCTATACGCAGAGCCAGCAGCAGTCAAGGCTGACTGATGCTTCGCATTAAAGGCACTGTTTATAAATCTTGCTTATAAATCTGCCAGATTCTTACAGTTCAGGCTGATGTTTTCCATGTCAGTTATCTGTTTCAGGCTGAAATTTTTTTTTTCCAAGTTCCAGCTAAAATGGTTCAGCCACTTACAAAACCACGATTAGTGAAAAATATGCGGTTTTCTTGTTGATGTTTTTAAAAATTTACAACCATTTCTTGCAGAAGTGCTAGTGCCTTAATGCTTTGGAGCAGGGACTTAAAACTTGGCAAGGAGGTTGCCCTAGTGTCGGCTGTGCCTTTTGCTGTTCCCGTGAAACTGCTCAAATTTGGCAGTTAAGCCTCTAGAAAATATCAGTTCACACATGCTTGGGAAGAGACTCAAGAGTCTGGCAGATAAATTCTCCGAAGATTCAATCTACGCAGAGCATCCATCTCAGAGCTGCAGGAGCTGAGCAGCGCTATACCTACAGGTGCTGCTGTTTGAGATTGGTGTGATGCTGTGCATCAAAAGATACGAGAGAGAGTCTGGGCTCTCAATGCTCCCCCTAATGCCATCCATGCAGTGTAGAGGAGAAAAAAGAAACAGCCACAGTGGAATGCAGACCGACGAGAAGGAGGAGAGAGGGTTGCAGAAGCCAGTGGTTAGGTTGGAACAGGTAGGGATGTGTAGATAGAAGCAGAGGGGAATAGACAGACAAGGGGTAGAAGGGTTTATAACTATTAGAAAAACACTCCCTTACAGAACCTGGAATTCAAGCCAGGAGAATTCTTGGTCTCTACATCCCATATCGGTCAGCAAATAGCTGTGAAACCCACTGGCAAAGTGTTGCTTACCCCCTTACCCGCTGCTAATGATTAGACCACAAGATGATACCGGTCTACCATTACTACCAGTTACTCTGTCACCTCAAGTGGTTGTGAAATGCTCACGACCCTAGTTGGAGGTTAATATCGCTTCATGTGATGAAATTTCTGCTTTTTTCAGTTAAAAAAAATATCAAGGTGCCAAAGTCAAGAACTCCAAAGTTAAGAGAGGCCAGAATTAAGGTTGCCCATCCAAGGCTTTTTGGATCTAATAGAAACATAGGGGAAGATCCTCAGTTGTTTTTAATTAGCTTAAGCTATGCTGCCTTCAACAGAGTTGTGTTGATTTACTATAGTGGAAGATCTGGTCCGAAACGTGAGTGTAGAAAATGTCCAAGTCTTAAACACATCAAAGTAAACTGAAACTCACAGATGTTTATGCACTGAAACATAAGATGTCATTTAGTTGTATTGCCCGAGAACAATACCTCCCACTCCAGTTTTTCCTCCTATCAACAGATTCTCCAGCTCTTCCAAATATAACCCTTCTACCTGTTTTATTTTGGCACAAATATATTTGTTTACAAAGCAAGTAACTGGGATATAAAAATAAGTTATATCTAAATCAAATTCAAAGTGTTTTTTGGGTTACCTGCTGCCCAAACTGCCTGTAGCCTGTAAACTCCCTCTTTGGCCATCTTCCATTTTTCCTAATAGTGGAACTTTACAAACAGTGTGTTCTGCAAAAATAACTTGGGCTGCCTCCATCCTTGTATTTTTTTTTCATGTTTATGCATGCTGTTTGAGAATGCAAACCTTCTATGAAGTGCAAAGGAAGCCAGACACTTTTTATTCTGATTCTAGTTCTGCTTTCATAAAAATTTACAAAACATGAACTCAATCTGTCTTGCACAAAAAGTACAGTGCAAAGGAGGGCATAAATTTATATTAAACCCCTACTAAAACCAAATGAAGCTCGTAAACTGCCAGCTGGCCAACCTATCACTTCTTCTTAAAGAATAATTATTAAATCTTTTCATATGGAAAAATAAAAGCTCTACAGAACTACAGATAGAAATGATCAATTGCAAATATGATGAAAAGTGAATGGTACAGTATTAATTGGCATTTACTAGATGGTGTGAAATCCAGTTTCAAATAAGTACATGGCTCAATATGGGGCAAAATTCTGATATTTGGCTTCAGCTGAATAATTTTTCAAATATTTTCTCAAAGGTGAATAATTAGGAGGTACAGCTCCCTCCCCATGGCTGGCATGGCTGCCTTGGATGCTTCTGTCCCCTTCTCCCTAATGGCCTGATATTCTTTACAAAGCGGCGCCGACTTCTCTTCTTTTCTGTGGGTGCTCGACCCCCACTCTGCCCCCGGCCCTGCCCCCACTCCACCCCTTCCATGAGGCCCCGCCCCTGCCCTGCCTCTTCCCACCCCTTCCCTGCCCCCATTCCAACCCCTTCCCCAAAGTCTCCGCCCCAACTCCGCCCCTCCCTGCCCCTATTCCAACTCCTTCCCCAAATCCCCAGCCCTGCCTCTTCCCCACCTCCTCCCCTGAGTGCGTCACATTCCTGCTCTTCCCCCTCCCTCCTGGAGCGTGCTAACACTGCCAAACAGCTGTTTGGCGGCGGCCGGGTGGGAAGTGCTGGGAGTTAGGTGGAGGAGTGGGGACGCAGCGCGCTCAGAGGAGAGGGAGGAGAAGGAGGAGCTGGGGCAGGGGGGTGAGGGGAGCTTGGCTGCCGGTGGGTGCAGAGCACCCACTAATTTTTCCCCATGGCTGCTCCAGCTCCGGAGCACCCACGGAGTCGGTGCCTATGCGAAAGAATGTACATAAAGTCCTGTTTCCCTAAACACAATAGGAATAAAAAAGGAGACAGTTTCCTTTTTCTCAAATAATTGTTCAAAGCTGAATAATTGGGAGGCAGAGTACCCACCCATGGCTGGAGGCAGCTTTCTCTCCTCATCGTTTTGGGAGGAGAGGAAGTTACAAGGTAGCTGTGGTCATTTCTGGTCCCTTTCTCACTGCTATTCATCTCCTGCCCCACTCTTAACCAGCACTTTTGACAGATTCCATCCTGCTCCCTTTGTTATTCTGAAAGCTGCGTGAAACCTCATTGAAGCTGGGAGATATAATAGCTGCCTTTTTATTTAGGATAAATATAAGAAGTAGTTAAGCTCCCTTTGGAGTAAGGCAACTGAAATAGAAGCTGTGGCTCAAAACACAGGCCATATGCATGGACGGTCAGAAGCTGAACTTTGTGGGCAGAGAGGTTTCACTGGTATGGATATTGTTTTTGGTGGAGAAGGTTGTGTGTGTGTGTGTACACAGAGCCTGAAACAACACAAGTGCAGACAGAGAAGGCAGCAGAAAGCCAAGGACAGCTAGACAAACACTTGTTGTATGACTCCAAGATAAAGCTGAGACACACCTTTTTGGATAGAGTCCTGGCTTGAAAAATAGGCCTGAAATTTTGAGCGTGAAAACTGTCTCATGTTGTTTGAGCATTATTGTGAAACAGGACTTTATATGCAGTTTTTGTAAATAAACAGGATCACATCAAAGGAATACCTATCTCCATCAATTTCTCCTCCTAACAGAAACAATATACAAAACCTTAAATATTGGTTAACTGCTCAGGTTAAAAGGAGTAACACTATGATCACATTCCCATTTTCTTCACTGATATCTGATCCCTCTGCCCTCCAAACACATACAGACACTCAGTAGTGAACTTTGGAGCCCTAAGAGATGGGAAGCATGAGATCTGCCTACAGAGAGGCCCCATTCATCAGTGCAATGTGGCTACTCTATGCTGATTGTGTTTATGTAAAGTGGCCCTAAAGCACTGTAATAGCTGGCCCATGGGGAATTCCACTGATGTAGAATTCTGGTGAGAATAGGGTTGGTGTAGCTGACTGTACACCAATCTCCATAAGAGACTCTGGTATGAGGAAGAGAGGTTGTCTCACCACTACATTCTGGCTATTCCTAGCTACCAGAATAGCTCATAGGGCTATTGACAACTAGGGCTGCTCCCAGCAAGCCCCAACATAGAAGGGGGGGACAAGTTGGAGTAAAGGCATTTTCATTCCTCTTCCCACTTCCCCCCTCAGTAGGCCCTGTGCTATGAGTTCATGAATAGGGCCCACAGTTTCTAGGGCAGCTACCTATCTTATACCTTATTATCAGAATCTACTTTAATAAACTGTCATCATGCTACTATCAAAACACTGTTTAAAAGAGACAGATATTCATATAATTGTGTGACCTACCTATCTTACCTTATTACGTCAGTAATATAAGTAAAAGATTATTCATAATGAGGGATTGCTTCCACAGTGCATCACTTTATTTCACATTTTAAAATAGCCAAAATTTAAAATTAATTTTTAAATAAAGTAACTCTGATAATAGATTTAACTGCCCAAATGTATTTTTCATTACATGGAAATACTGGTTTAGTGAAATTCTCATATAGCTGCTTAATCAAAAGATCTTCAGTGGGAGTTTTTACCCCCATAATGTAATGATGAAAATAGCAACATATGATGGAAAAAATAATTCCTAACTAAGTTTAGTTTTGTGGAACTATGGGTATGGTTAACTATTGGGTCTATTATTAACATCCAGGTGCAATCAGTGATCAGATATAATACTTCCAATTGTACTACTTATTGCAATATCAGCTTCTAAATTGTTTTTTGTTAAAAAACTGTTCCAGTTATGTAGAATTTGAATGAATACTAAAAATACACTTTGCACATCCTTAGGTCCCATTCAAATTGTGAAATCAGACTTGTAATATATAACTCTGATTACCTATACAGTAGATTTCCCATACAATAACTCAAAGGTTTTGCTTGTGACACTTGCTGTGCACTATTTCAGCTCAAATCACCAAAGTTTAAAACATTACTGAGTTATGCTACTACTTTCATGACTTTTGTCAGATTTTTACTTTGAAAAAGTACCTTTTCCTTATTTAGCTGGAAAGTTAAAATGATTTTTGTTCTGACTTTTTATAAAAATCACAACTGTTGTTTGACATGCAAAACATATTTCTTTCTCTACTTGTGCATGTAATACAGGCTCCGCTCCTTCGAATGTTTATCAGTGGGTTTAACTTTAAGCACATCAGTAATTCATTGACTTCAAACAGGAGTGGCAATAACTAGAGCACCTGTGATGAAAGTAATGCCATGTTGAGTCCAACCAATCATGACATACAGTATGTGTGTGTGTTTGTTTTTAAATATCCTATGCCATGTCTCCCTGGAAAGCAACAAGGCTTCTTAGGGCATGTCTTCACTACCCGCCGATCCGGCGGGTAGCAATCGGTCTATCGGGGATCGACTTACCGCGTCTAGTGAAGACGCGGTAAAATCGATCCCTGATCGCTCTGCCGTCGACGCCGGAAATCCACCTCGGCAAGAGGCGGCAGCGGAGTCGGCGGCAGCGGTAGACTTTCCCACATCCTCACCGCCAGGTAAGCCGACCTAAAATACGCAACTTCAGCTACGGTATTCATGTAGCTGAAGTTGCGTATCTTAGGTCGGACCCCCGCTGTAGTGTAGACCCAGCCTTAGCCTCTATCATAACATCTGTTCCTAGACAGATTGGTGTGAATCCTCACTATCATCACTCTTTTACTGAGTCACATTTTTCTTCTCAGTTTGTAGACAGACTTGCTCAGATTTGGACTGAAATATGCACTACCATGGAAACAGAACAATGTCTTGAGAGGACAAATGCAGTGTCTTCCCTACAGATGGCAGAGTTCCAGCAGCTCTAAAAAGAAGGCAGTGTGAGGCCATGCTCAAGCAAATGTTTGCTGCTAACAATCTTAAGTATTGATCTTTGTGGAGAAGATCATTGAGAAGATCGTGGCAAGGTAGATGTGGCAGTTTCTTGATTCCTTAGAATTTCCTGACACCATCAATCAAGTTATAGTCCTGGGGGAGAGAAACTGTACTGGTTTTGTTAACTGGCAGTGAATGAAAACAAATCGTCTATGCTGATTCTTCTACATCTATAACAGTCTTTGATATCTTTAAGTACATTAATTTGTTGACCCTTTTGCAGACCTTAGCAGGGATTGATGGAGCTGCTCCAAAGTAGCTCCATTCCAATGATCTTGAGGCAACCCAAAGGATAGTTGTGAGCAACTGGATCTCTGCCCCTAGGCTTTCTCCTGCAAGGTGCCACAAGGGGATATATCCTCACCTTTCCTTTTCACCATGTACATGAGATTGCTGGGAAAGTTAGTGAGGAGATATGGGCTGCAAATGCATTCGGGATGCTGATGACACTCATCTGTTTCCATTTTGTCAGACCCAGACAGAGCATTAGAATGAATTACCCATAGTCTAGATGAATTTGGTGCCTGGATAAGAGCTAGCCAGTAGAGACTTAATCCAGACAAAACTGAGAATGTTAGTGGTGAATTGTGGAAGCAGCCAGGAAATTGGAGGAACTTACATTTGTGTTCCTCACTGAAGGAGTGCAACTCCCATTTGGACAACAGGTTTGCAATTTAGGGTTGGTGTTAGATCCTGGGCTGTTCCTGATTGCCCAGGTAGCAGTTGTAGTCATAAGCTCTTTTCCATATGCGCCTGGCAAGACAAATTTGTGACCTTTTCTCTCCAATGTGGACTTTGCCACAATTCTCCACACCTTTGTCACCCATGCTTAAAGTTTAATATGCACTATATCAGGCTACACCTTAAGACCATTCAGAAGCTGAATCTGAGACCAGTCCCTCTTGTCTAATATATATTGCTAAGCCTGAGTCTAAAGAAAACAAGTATTGGGGACTGAGTGTGTCACTTGTAGACCTCAACTATTTTGATTTTAAAGGTTTAAACTAAACCTTTCACACTGATTCAATACAAGTTTGTGTTTCCCTTTGTTTTAAAAGTGACTGAAAAGATAAAAATCTCACTTTACCTTTGACATGACAAACAATATCACTTCTTCAAGAACCACAATCATACCAATGAAAACCAATAAGGGACCTTTAATCCAAGGACAGATATCACCATGACTTATCTGTCATTACAATCGAGATTTTTGAATAAAAAAAATCAGGTAGTATTAACAAAATTACATACTAAAAACTTTATAAAAAAGTAAGTACTGCACATACTAACTGCCAGTGAAATCTCATGATCTTGGCTCAGTTATCATTTAAAATCCCCATGTTCTTGATTATATTAGCCTACCAAATTTCACTTCTTTTGAAACAAATCTTTAAATTCTGATCAAAAACCACCCTGCAAAATACCCTTTTAAAACTAGTATGGCTAGTTAGCACATCAAGGTCACTGGGAAGACTATTAGTAAAACTAGCATTAAATTTCAACCAGGGGTATTCACACTGGGGACATACTGCTGAGCAAATTGGAGGGGAGGGTGAGGGGCATGAGTCAGAATGTTAATTGTAGCATGGAAATAAATCTTAATATCTTCTTGCACAAACTGGTTACAGAAATTGTGGCACATGTTAGAAATGGAGAAACTTGCTTACAATTTTGAAAATAAGAAAAAGGAATAAAAGTTCATTTGATGCCCTCTTTAATTACTTCTGTTCTATCAACTACCCCCAAACCAATGATTGACTGAAATTCTTAATCTTACATAATACGTTGGCTTGATGCAAAAATGAATAATAGAAAAAGGATGCCATACATAATCCAATCTGATAAAGCGTGTCAGTGGAGTTAGCCTTGACATTCAGTAATCACCTTTTAGGCACAATCCTGAACAAGGCCTGGTGCATAAGTGGCACCAAGTCAGAAGTAGTTCTAGGAGGCATTATGAGTTTGACCATCCTCTGAGTCACAATTCTTCCTCCTTGCTCCCTGGGGGTAAGAATTTACTGCTACCCTATATCAGAAGTAAACTACTTCCACCCACAAACCCAACCCTGGGCTATTCCTATCAGTGAGTAAGAGGCAAAACCAAGGCATTGCCATTTCCTCACCCATGCCCTGCCCCCACCAGCTATAAGGATGGAGTAAGGAGGCAAGTAGCCCCTGCTGGCTTCTACATGCCTGCATACAAAGTTCAGATAGCCCAAGGGAGGCATAGGGGAGTTTTTACTTCAGCATGGTTGTGCAGCCTGGATTACAATCTAGGGCTTAAATATAAATTGTTGCTGAATACAGTTATTTTTTTTTGTTTCGTTTTTTTTTAATTTAAAAGGAAAAAGGATTGAGGATTTTTTCTCCTACTGAGAGTACATAAAGATGTTTGGGTTTTTTTTTGTGTACTTTAATTACATCAATAAAAAAACCCCAAGAAATAAGATGGCTAGCCAACTGGACAAGATACCTCAAGAGATGAGCCTTTAACATTTGGGTTGTGGATGTGAAATCTATCCACAAGGCAGTAGCTTTGTATTAACAATGGAGGAACAGAGGGCTAAGCGATATGAAATTAATTGGTGAGTCTCAATGCAGTTCCTACTACATAGAGAAGAATCACCATCACGCTAACCACCATCACCCAGTGGAGTAACTTGCACCAAAATGTGGGTGGGAAGCCACAGACATTCCCTTGCAGTACCATGAGCCTCCACCCCCCAAATGTTCCAACACAAGCTCCCTTCTTCTCACCCCTCCCCCTTTAAAAAAAAAGGCCTCAACACTTACTTAGGCTTCCTCCTGCCTCTTTTTGCTTCTGTGGTGCAGGCCTTGACTGGCCCCTGTCCTTTCTGCAGCAGTCTCAGGCAGCTTGCTGAGTCTCCCCACTCACACTCAGTCCCCCAGCCTCCCTTCTCCCCTGCCCAGCTTTCTCTTCATGGGCCACCCTGCCAGACTCCCCTCCTTTGCACAAACTCCTCCAAAGGGCAAACTCCCTCTAACCCAAGGCACCTCTCTCTCCCTTCCCTCTCCTGCCCACTGTCCCAGCCTCCATCTCCCAGGCACACCTACCCTTCCCACCATATTCTCCCCAGTCTATTCCCTCCCCGAACCTGCCTCAGTCTCTCCTCACCCCAAAGGCCCCCACTCTCATCTCCTAATTGCCTCTCTAGCTCTAAGTCTCTCTTCCCTCCCCCAAATCCTTCCACCTTCTTCCTCCTGTCCCCTCCTGGCTGCTTTAGTGGCCCCTGCTGGCCAAAAGCTGCCTTTACAGCTGCCTCTTGCCCTTTGGCTGCCGAGTTAGGCTGAGAGTGGGAGGAGAGCGTAAGCACAAAGCAGCCTCAGGCTCTTCACTCTATGCCCTGTTGTACTGCATCCCCTCCCTCATCAAGGACAGCCAAAAATTGAGGGAGAGGCAGTACCGTTGCCCCCCGCCCAGGCTAAAAGCTGTGAGAGGAAGAATGTTCCCACCCTGTCACCTACTATAACTAAACCTGCGTCACCACCTTTTGCTTCTTATGAATTTTATCTAAGATAGTAAATGTATTTTTAAAAAAATAGTATAAATATATTAGATTTCAGCTCCTCAGGATAAGTCTGTCTTCTGTTATTTCTGTAGAGACTCATGCATATGTGATGCAACATACATAATAACTTTTCAAATAAGTCCCCATTTGTGAGAGTCTTGTCCAGCAGGCCCAGGATTGTCTGGCTGTGAAGAATGGATCACTCTCTTACTCATAAGTGGATCCCTTCAGGTCGAAGTACCATGTTATGTGGCAAAGAAACCTCTGCTTTATCAATTCTGTGGAAAGTTAAAGGATTTCATTCTAAGACATTTTATGAGTGCTCAGAAGAATTTTACTTTCAAAAACAGAAGGTGGCCAGATAAATCTGAACCAAATGTAAATGTAGTAGAAAGAGCTGGCTTCTCTAGCTGATGCCACATATGCAAAGTCTCAGCCTGAACAAAATATGTACATCATATAACTGCCTGTCAGAGAGAGGGATAGGGTTGCCAACCCTCCTGGATTGTCCTGGAGTTTCCAGGAATTAAAAGATTAATCTTTAATTAAAGATTATGTCATCTGATGAAACCTCCAGGAATACATCCAACCAAACCTGGCAACCCTAGGGAGGGAGAGGAGAGGAGAATGTGTCTGCATAACGGTATTGCCCTTCATTATTAATGATATGCATATTACAAGAAGCAGCAGCAAAATGTTATGAGTGGAATCCTGGCCCTGTTGAAATCAATGGGAGTTTTTTCTATTATAGTGCCATAATTTTACCCTACATGTTTTAGCAAGCGGTAGAAGCACAGCTTCAGTAATTTTAAGTTCTGGGGAAGGACAGAGTCCAGAAGAAAGACTGGAGTATGTAAGCCTGGGAAGGAAAGAGGTAGATAGAAGGAGTGCAGTGTGTCTGGGCAAGGCCATAAGCCATGAAAGATATGTACAGGCAAAGAGAGGATGGTGGGGCAAGGCATTGTCTGTGGAAGGCCAGAGTGTTAGAGAAGGAATTGCATCTGGCAAAGGAGAGAGGACTGAACAACCATAAGTTTATTTGAAGGAACACTGGGCCCTGGCTAGAACTTAAAGTAGTGTCTGGTACACAAAATGTTGCCCCAGACAATGGAACAAACAGAATGTCTGGTGAGATGAAAAAGTCAGAATGTACAAAGAAGCATTATGCAGATCAAGTACGCATAGGGCACTCCAATGGAATGAACAGCTGGATCATCAATTTCAGGATTTCTGTGTAAAAGGATATTGCATACATGAAAAAAGTAGACAGATTTCTGTCTGGCAGAGGTTCAAATCCTTGGCACACTTTGGGACCATGAAACACATTTAATACATCCTGCCCATTCCTGCCTGTGTGTTTGTGCATGGGTATAGGAATCAAAATGATAGCAGGTATTTGCAATAACATTTAGTTTTTAGTAACCCTGCAAACCGCAAAGGAGCTGGAAGAGGAAATTAGTACCATTGAGTTGTCCTCTGCCACCCACTTGTCTGTAGTAGTTTGGGCCCAAATTCGAATAAACTAACCCTTTCTTATGAGTTGAAGTGGTTTGGGCACACTCTTGTGCTGTGATTGATTCAGGAAAGAGAATGACCCTAGACCTCCTTTGCCTTAGAGACATGGCTTGAGACAACCCTGAAAATTAGGAAGAACAAAAAGATTGTAGCACCTTGCTCTACAAGAGCCATTTTGATATTAAGATCTAGAACTGCCTTATTGGATGAAAAATGGAAGTGTCTACGGTTCACCTTGGGAAGAGGTATCACTAGAGGAGATTTTGGAATTAATTCATAAACTTAACAGTAACAAGTCACCGGGACCAGATGGCATTCACCCAAGGGTTCTGAAGGAACTCAAATGTGAAATTGCGGAACTACTAACTATGGTTTGTAACCTGTCCTTTAAATCGGCTTCTGTACCCAATGACTGGAAGATAGCTAATGTAACACCAATATTTAAAAAGGACTCTAGAGGTGATCCCGGCAATTACAGACCAGTAAGTCTAACGTCAGTACCGGGCAAATTAGTTGAAACAATCGTAAAGAATAAAATTGTCAGACACATAGAAGAACATAAATTGGTGGGCAAAAGTCAACATGGTTTCTGTAAAGGGAAATCATGTCTTACTAATCTATTAGAGTTCTTTGAAGGGGTCAACAAATATGTGGACAAGGGGGATCCAGTGGACATAGTGTACTTAGATTTCCAGAAAGCTTTTGACAAGGTCCCTCACCAAAGGCTCTTACATAAATTAAATGGTCATGGGATAAGACGGAAGATCCTTTCATGGATTGAGAACTGGTTAAAAGACAGGGAACAAAGAGTAGGAATAAACGGTAAATTTTCAGAATGGAGAGGGGTGACTAGTGGTGTTCCCCAAGGGTCAGTCCTAGGACCGATCCTATTCAACTTATTCATAAATGATCTGGAGAAAGGGTAAAAAGTGAGGTGCCAAAGTTTGCAGTTGATACTAAACTGCTCAAGATAGTTAAGACCAAAGCAGACTGTGAAGAACTTCAAAAAGATCTCACAAAACTAAGTGATTGGACAACAAAATGGCAAATGAAATTTAATGTGGATAAATGTAAAGTAATGCACACTGGGAAACATAACCCCAACTATACATACAATATGATGGGGGCTAATTTAGCTACAACTAATCAGGAAAGAGCTCTTTGAGTCATTGTGGATAGTTCTCTGAAGACGTCCACGCAGTGTGCAGCGGCAGTCAAAAAAGCAAACAGGATGTTAGGAATCATTAAAAAGGGGATAGAGAATAAGACAGAGAATATCTTATTGGCCCTTGTATAAATCCAGGTTACGCCCACATCTTGAATACTGCATACAGATGTGGTCTCTTCATCTCAAAAAAGATATACTGGCACTAGAAAAGGTTCAGAGAAGGGCAACTAAAATGATTAGGGGTTTGGAACGGGTCCCATATGAGGACAGATGAAAGAGGCTAGGACTTTTCAGCTTGGAAAAGAGGAGACTAAGGGGGGATATGATAGAGGTATATAAAATCATGAGTGGTATGGATAAAGTGAATAAGGAAAAGTTATTTACTTGTTCCCATAATATAAGAACTAGGAGCCACCAAATGAAATGAATGGGCAGCAGGTTTAAAACAAATAAAAGGAAGTTCTTCTTCACACAGTGCACAGTCAACCTGTGGAACTCCTTGCCTGATGAGGTTGTGAAGGCTAGGACTATAACAGGGTTTAAAAGAGAACTGGATAAATTCATGGAGGTTAAGTCCATTAATGGCTATTAGCCAGGATGGGTAAGGAATGGTGTCCCTAGCCTCTGTTTGTCAGAGGGTGGTGATGGATGGCAGGAGAGAGATCACTTGATCATTACCTGTTAGGTTCACTCCCTCTGGGGCACCTGGCATTGGCCACTGTCGGTAGACAGGATACTGGACTGGATGGACCTTTGGTCTGACCCAGTACGGCCGTTCTTATGTTCTTAAGAGCCTGGGGACTAAGTCTCAGTCAAAAGCTTCATCATTTCCACGCTTGTTCTTGCATTGTATGATTTGGAGGGAACAGGGAGACAGGAAGACATTTTTTTTGGTATGTGTTCACACATCCATAAGCACAAGTGGCCCATGATCCTGATTGGGGCCCCTCAAGTCTAAGGTAACAAATATCTAATAATCACAGACCCCTTTGCAACACAAACTGACAGGAGCATCAGTAACTATGGGGTAAGGGGAGCATTAGCCCCCCCACCCCAGACCTTGGCTTGATCCTACAGACTTTTCATATGTCTATATGCTCCACTTTTTGTTGTCCATCCCCTCCCCTCCCACCCCCATCCCCCGCCCAGACTTTGCAGGATATAATATAATCATATAATGATCAATATGCTGACACAACTTTAGCTCCTTGCCCCATAATTCTTCTGAAATGTTGCCACTGCAAACTGATGGAAATAATTTTGTGATTTGGACCAACCAGGTACATAATCACACAGCCCGGTGGGCAAAGATGGAAACAGGTTAAGGGACAAAGACTTAGCCCCATCCTCTGGCATCACAGAGAAACTTCATGGCCTGCTCCATTAGGGCTAAAGAATTTACTAAGCCAATAAAAGCCACCCTATGAGTTGCCAGGGGCGTTTTCTTCTACATCCACCTGAAAAAAAGGCCCGAGAAAAATAAGTTGCATGGATGGAGGAGCACACAGGAGAAGTGGCCACCCATTTGCACCCACAAAAATTAAATTCACCTATTCCGTTCACGGAGACAAGCAGCTTCACCTGGAAAATGGTAGGTTGTACATTTTGAGAACTATACTCAGTAAAAGGACTAGAGACTGAATAGGCATAAACTTACACTGTTGTGGGTTGTTTGGTTTTCCTGCAAAACTCAGGACACTCTACACACACACCCCTCTAATCCTTTCACTGTGCTCCCAGAGCTTGGCTCCCAGCATGTCTGCAAAATAGCAGTGAGCTGGGTGTAGCCTAGCAAATGAGCCTAGCTAACATGGAAGAGTAAACAATGGAAAGAATTCCTTCACAAGCACCCACAGATTTTTCACTCTAGGTTCTTCTCCCTGTGGTTTACAGATATTGGGCTGAAAGCTGCTGTAGTCTGATAACTAGTGTGCTTGAGAGAGTCTAGCACAAGCAAAGGGCCACTCACTTCTGAGGGAAGAGCACGAAACTAGAATTAAATCCTCTCACTATTAGCTCCTAATATGTTACCAGTCAGTGAGAAGACAGACCAGAGAGAAAAAATAACATTTATGTTTTCTCACTAATTTAACGAGGCAAAATAGACAAGAGAAAGGAGCTGGTTAATTTTCTAGTCAGTATCAACTTTAATGTTTCCACAAAGACAGGATGAGAAAGGCAGAGATATGGTACAATAAATCTAGACCTGCTGTGTTGGTTGGGAGATGATATTGCTATCGTCAGAGTTCTAGAGGCATAATCCCATAATTCACTGGTTCCAGTCCAATGAGTGTCCCACTTCTCTTTTCACTGAGCTCATTTACAATCCCAAGCAGTTTCTGGCTGTCAGTTCCTATTTGCATCTCCTATTTCCCCGTTTTTTTTTCTTTCACAGAGATTTTCCCTGTCACATCTCATCTTACTTCTGACTTGTTGTCATCTTTCCTTGAGCTGTTTCAACTTACTTTTTCTGCTGTCACCCACAGTTTCCATCATCTGGAGGTTAATGAAGCAAACCTGCTCTAGCAACAGCACAGTACCCAGCTCAAAGCTTTTCTCCTGTTTACTTTTCCTTAAACTAAGCACAGTTTGTTGCTGTTTCTTATGCAAATGAGTTTTGAGGTAGACTAGACAATTGCCTCCCGTTCCTTCCTAGTTCAGGTCACCACCAGTTGAGGCAAGCTGATTACCTTCTACCACCTAACACAGAGAGCTCATGGACTCTGATTCAAATATCCACAAACCTGTAAATCAGAAACACGCCATTGAAGTATATATACTGATTTACACCAACTAAGGGACCACTGTGGTTCTGAGATCAACACTTTTGTCTTTACCAATTTCATATGTTCTTAAGGCAACATAAGGTGATGGTCAGATTTTTGTCTATCTGCTCCACTCTAATATACAATCCTTTCTTGCTTAGTCACTTTACCCTAGAGACCTTTCTCATTCAGTGACTTTAATCTGAGTATCTCTGGGTTATCATTTGGCTTCCTCTCTTACCCAAACACGTAATAAATTGCCAGTTGATTTTGACCCTATAACTCAAACAGATGTCTGCCATTGTCTTCTTACCTAACTCCCTGCTGGTTTAACACTGCTCCTATGTAGCAAATTTCATTCCCATCTCAGCATTAGTCATGTGTAATCTTATAGCCATGAAACTCTCTTGTTGTTGGGTCAGTGACCCAGCCATCTAATTCTCCTTAGCAATCCCATCACTCACTGTTTCTGTGAGTGTATCCTTTCAACAAGTATATCCTTCTATCAGTATTTTGCTAGTGTCATTCCACCACGTCTCACTGGTTTCACAAATTTTCACATTATCTCATACCAATCCAGTTGTCAGCACCTTTGCTTCCCTGTTGATTTTGTGTTCTCGCATCCCAGCAGCCTACATACACATTAAAACACAGTGGAGTATGATGATGTTGACAGGGCCAGATTGGGCAGTCTGGCTGAGCTGCGCTCAGTGCAAGACCCTGTGGGTGCTTTGCAGCCCCAGATTCTGAAGTTGCTCTTCACTGTCTGGAACCCCATCTGGAGGATGCTCTGAATTATACCAGGTGCCCACTGATAACCATTCTTGCAGCTGGGGAACACGTTGGCTTAGGGGTGCACTAGCCTTACCCCTTTTCCCACAGGAATGGCCTCTTCACTCTGAGCCAGGTGGGAGTGTTATAGGAGCCACCACAGCAGCTCTACAAAGCCTAAGGATTTCCCATATAGGAGGAATTCTCAAGGGGACAGTTAAGCTGGCTACTGGGTTCTTTATACCATGGGGTGTGGCAAGTTTATAAATTCACGCACTGCACTTCTATGGATTGCTCATGGATGTTGATAAATAGTTTTTCTCATTACATTGCTTTCCTTCCTTTTTACACAAGATCCAGCTTTAAATGTGTTACTAAATATTGAAATAGGAATTTAAAACAAAAACAAATGTACACTAGATCTGTTCTTCTATGGGAGAAATTCATTCCTGTGCAGCTAGCACACATCTGATAACTTGCCTTTTTTTTCTTGACATGAGAAGTGTCTGGTACCAAGATATTTACAGACATGCGTATCGAGAAGACCTGAGGGGGAAAAAGGGAATATGCTACAGATCAATATGTTAACAGCGAGAAACAAGATTAATATTCACAAGTAGCCAATGCAAATATTTTAAACTAATAAGAAAACCCAAATGTAAATTAGAATACTGATGCATGGTGTATGTTAAACATGAGTCTATTGCTTATACAAACTGAAGGAATGAGAATACCATGGCAGAGGCAAGGAGGAGACAGCCTTCTGACGCTTACAGAAAACTGCGTGTAAAGATTCAGAAGACTTCCAAATTTAAAAACAAATCTTTTAGATATTTAAGTTGGAAGTCAGATGCCTATGATTGAGCACCATTCAGTGCTAAAATAATTGATAGATCAGAAGTTTCGTAATGAGATACAGAGGTTTTCATCTACTAGTTCAGACTTGTCCCAGTTGTCTGATGGTGGTTGTTTGATGCTTGTTAGTCTCTACAAAATGAGTTGATCTCAGTGTAATTTCTTGTCCACGCTCTGAAAACCATCAGAATTGGCACTATCACCCTATTGGCAATCTCAGCCCTGAGGCTGATGGTAAATTAGCTGTAGAGACTGAACTGGGAGGCCAGAGTAGTCTAATAGTTTAGTGAACCATCAAGAGATGCACTGATGAACAATATCTTTTCTACCAGAATCAGTTCCAGAGGTCTGACATGATGAGAAGGCATCACCAGTTTGGAGAGGTTCACAGTTTTCTTTTTGAGGGTCTCTGGATTTTCTGAATCCTCAAAATGTGATATAATTTTGTTTGTCACCTGTTCCATGTTGTTCCCTCTTTTTATTCCTTCTTTAAAATCCTGTAACCAAGCCTTTAGAATCAGCAAGTAAAGGCCAAATTAAGGTAACATTTAAAAATATCCCTTTTTGTAATTCAGATGCTGTGCCTGACCTTCCTCCAAATCTTTTCCTTTTAAATTAGTTACATGGTTGTCTGAGAGATGCAGAACTTCTCCCTTGTATATGTAGGAATAATGCAAGTAAATTATCCGTGCCAGCAAGAGGTAGGAGAGAATTATCATACCTTGATTGTTTGGGGCTTTAGGAAGGATCTTCAAGCTTTGTTGTTTTTTGTTGTTGTAGTTTTTTAATTATGCATTTGTAATGGTAGTCAGCAAATTCTGTGATCTTTACCTCACTGTTGTAAATGTATGTGTTTTTATGTAGCCAATTATAGTGTGCCATGGGCAATCTCTGTTCTGGACTCTTTTGCATACTCTTGATTAGAAAAACTGGGTGGTGAATAGTCAGGACAGCAGGCATGCCCTCAGTTTAAATGATGAGTAAAGGGAAAGAGCAGAACTTCCTCTTTTGGACAATGCTATTTTTCTGTGCCCCCATCAAATGTGCAGCATCATAGATGCAATAGCACTGTATGGGGGATGAGAACATTCTTGTAAAAAATCAGAATTGTTGATTGTTTTATCTCTTGTGGCAGAGATTCAATGCTAGCTAGAGGAAAGATGAGACCTGTTGCTGTCATCTCGACAGTGTGTCAGGGAACAGGGTGTGGGGTTGGAGTATGTGAGGGGTTTTGTGCTATCCAGGAGAGAAGGACATAAGAACACAGTCTAAGCAAATACCAACTAATTGTGCAAGCAGAGATAACAAAGGAGAAGGTTACATTTGTTGCCAGATCTATTGGATGTATATTAATTATATTGATTATTTAAGAATCCCCAATTGACAAATTAACACTCTGAGGTTTGGTAGGTTCTAATCCCAAATTCAGGCCAAGGGTTGTTGGAATTACTGTTAAGGTGGGAAACTTAACATGCGTGGTTGCAACACTCACACTTATGAAAGACCTTTTCAATTTTCAACAGTTTTACTATTGATGATTAGTGAAGTCACAAACACTCCAACCCAGCAAAGAAAATAAAAATAATATAAAATGAGCATCCATATACTCACTCCATCCCTTGCAAAGAAAAACCCTGAAGTGTTAGTCATCTTCCTTCTCCTCATTATCTCCAGTGGTGGTCATCCTGGCATTTCCCAAGGCATGCAGTATGGGAATTTTGCTCCAGTAATGATTGTAGTTTGGCCCTTCTACAATGACAAAGTGTAGACTCAATCCTGTGAGATGCTGAGTGAGTCCACTGAGGTCACTGGGAGTTAAGGGAGCTCAGTGACTCTCAATTGGTGCTTGGCATCTTTGGGATCAGGCTCAAATTCCTTATGGTTGTGGTTAGGAAACAGTCTGAGTTCAGTTTGAAAAAAAGTCCTTAAATTCATTTAATTTCCTATTTCCATGTGGGGATCCCACAAGACACTTTTTTAACTTTGACTGCACTCCAACCTAAACTTTTCTATTTTATTCTCATTACAAGCCTGTGGAAGGAATACCTAAATGCGATGTTATACTGATTTCTGTAACAATTAATTATATCTTGACATCTACTGTATTGAGATGGTTGAATGTAAGAACCAAAAAAAAATCCCCAAAAGCTTTCACACAAATCAACTCTGCTTTAATAAATCCAAACCTACAGAGGCTCAAGTGACAATTTCTAAATGTGTTTGCCACATAGACCTACCCAAGATAAAATCTCTCCTTATCCCTCGTTTTTTCTGTCTTCTTTTTTTCTGATGTACGCACACATACTGTCATATCCAGTCTCCAATAGAATCAGGTCAGTAGTGAGGACTGAAGCAATACATCTCTGTATCTCTGACTTTTAAGGAAGTGACATCTTTTAAAATATTATTTTCTCTTGACTTCTTTCATGCTTTTTTTTTTGCTGACTGATTAGGTAACGGGGCACTGTGGTCAATTGAATTCCACAAAATCTAATATTAAAAGAGGAAAAGGAAAGACCTTTGAGAGCAGCAGAATAAAGTGAAGAGCATTCAGAAAGGTCCAACGTTTCTCTCTCAAAAAATCAGAAAATGAATGTATGTCTTAGTCTTCCCTTTTTACACCAGTTGCTGACTTCTCTTCTTTGACTTTTTGTCTTACTCAGTCATGAAGATGGTATCCAATTGTTTCAGAATGCTAGTGGCTTGGACTACAGTAACCTGTTTGAAAAATAAAAGTATGGATTTAATGCCGCAGTGGAGATGAAAAATATATTGCCACATAATGGAAAAGGCAATAATACTCTGTATCATACCGAGAGGGGAAAAGAATAAAATTCCTTCAACCAAAGTAGTAAATCCACAAAAGTGAAACACAAGCAAAGACTATAAACATGTAATGTACTAAAGAACTTAATATCTATTGATAGGGTTTATGCATTCAGTTGACCAGTATAGCTATCCTGCAGTCAGGATGGGTGATTAAAGCTCATGTAGGCATACCCAAGCTTCCTCTGATCTAGCTAGATCAAAGCTAGTTCAAGCAATAATAGAAGTGTAGCCATAACAGCAGGGTTGGTGGTGTCAGGAATCAGGGCCTACAGCACAGCCAATCTGGAAGCAGGCCAACCAGTTAATGGAGTCCATAGTCCTGTGGCAGGCTGCCTAATCGGCTACCCCACCTGATTGGTTGGAGGAGTCAGAAGACTTGCTCTTAAATCCAGCAGCAGCAATTTAAAGCATTTGCTCATGGATGTGACAGCTCCTGCACCTGCTTGTTCTCAGCTTTGTTCCAGACCTCCTGGTGCCTTGCCTCATTCCAGGTAATCTCAGCTCCAGTTCCTGGCTCCTGACTCTCATTCTGGCATCTGGCCTCTGACTCCAGTTCTGACTCTGGGATCTCACTCCTGGCTACTGACACCTGCTCAAATCCCCAACCCTGTTGTCTGATCTAACCACTAGACACAACTGCTCATGTCTCAATCACATGACAATTTGAGCAGACTAACTCAAACAATAACAGAACTAGAGCTGAGAAAGTGAGCATGGATTCTACAAAGACCAATATCTCTCTGACTGAGATAGAGGGAGTGTTATAGTCCTTGCTGGCCCAAGTAGCTGCCTTACAGCTGCAGAATACAGTCCTGCAAGCTCAAGCCACATCACCTTCAGCTCCAAGCCCTGCACCCCATGAGCCGAAACTCCCCCAGACTCTGAAGTTTAATGGTGATATTGACAAATTTTGTGAGTTCCTAAATCTATGATGGTATCTATTTCTTTGTGCATAGTCATATCCCCTTAATCAAGTGGGTCTGATTATCAGTGTGCTTACCAGGGAGGCCCTGGCTGGGGAGTCTCTACTCTTAGAAAAATTAAGCCTGCATCTAGCACCACGTGAGGACTTTGTTAGAGCTATGGCAGCGATCTTTGATGACCCAATCCATAAGTGTATAGCTGAAGCTGTGCTTCAGGTGTTGTGGGAGGGATGCTGGCCAGTTGCTAAATATGCAGTGAAGTTCCAACACTTGGTAGTAGATACCTTATGGAATGGGGCCTCCCAGCGTTATCATTTCCAGCGTAGCCTATGATATTAAAGATGAACTGGCACAGGTGGAAATCCCATCTGGCCTCGATGCCTTGGTCGACCAGTGCATCAAGATCAATGACCATCTAACTGAACACCTCCAAGAAAAGAGAGGGTTTTCCCGGCTCCCACCAATCCTGGTGGCTCTGGTCACCTGCCACCAGTCCCTTCTCCATTGCCAAAACCCATGC
This sequence comes from Terrapene triunguis, assembly GCF_002925995.2. Classification (NCBI taxonomy): domain Eukaryota; kingdom Metazoa; phylum Chordata; order Testudines; family Emydidae; genus Terrapene; species Terrapene triunguis. Next base: position 13,061,829 of record NW_020664389.1, read on the forward strand.
AAGTGGATCAGATCCAGCCCCACCTCTCTGACGTGGAGAAGAATCAACACTGCCTATTCTGTGGGGAATATTTTGAGGCTATTTTGCATCAAACTACCCTGTCAACGTCCAATCTGCACCCAAGTCAGGAAATGCTAAGCCCCAGCCCTACTGGGGTATGTGTGTGGAAGCTGGGTTGCCACCCTTGCCCTCTTCCCAGCAGCCCACAGCAACACTTGTCCACCGGTACCGTGGTGATAGCCATTCAGCATCCAACTCCCTCTCCAGCACCAGCATCCTGTGATGTCTGACACCAACCTAGAGGCACTGATGGGCTTGGGTGCTTCAAGCAACTTCCTGGCTCTAGAGTTCATCTGAGCACACAATGTCCCCACCCAGCACAAGGATTTCCCAAAGTTAATGGAGTCCATAGATGGGTCACTCCTTTTGTTGGGATCAGTCACGCACCAGATGGCTCCCTTAGAGGTAACCACATTTTGAGGCCACCAAGAAATTCTCCAGTTTGGGCTAATTCATACACATTCCCCAGTTGTCCTTGGCATCCCCTGGTGTGTTGCCCACAACCTACACATCCACTGGCACAATACACTTTGATTCTCCATCTTGCTGACAATCCTGTTTCCTGAGAGCTGACTTGGGACCAGCAACTCATTGCACCTGACTTCGTTGTCCAAAGAATTCAGAGACTCAAAGAGTAGATCCAAAGGCTACCTCAGCAACCCTCACTATCTCCCCAACAGCTACAGGGATTCCTGTTTAAATATCAACTCTATGCTGACATGTTCAACACAAAGAAAGCTGATACCCTACTGCCTCCTTGCAGTTACGACTGCCCCATCGACCTTCAGCTGGGAGCAAAGGTTCCCTTTGGGAACTTTTACTGGCTCTCCAAATCCAAACTTCAGACACTCTGGAACTACATTGAGGCAAACCTGCAGAAGAGATTCATTCGCCCCTCCACATCCCCAGCAGAGGCCCCACTCTTAGTGGTAAAGAAAGACTTTTCCCTCTAGCCTTGTATGGACTACTGAATGCGGAACAAGGTGACAATCCAAATCCGGTACCCCAGACTGCTTATTAATGAGCTATTCAAAAGACTCCCTCTGCCAAGATCTTTTGAAAGTTGGACCTCATGCTTATAAACTATTGAGGAACTGTGAATGGAATAAATGGAAGACCTCCTTCTGCACCAGCGATATCCACTTTGAGTATTTGGTTATGCCATTTGGGTGGTGCAACTTACCAGCAACCTTCTAGCATTTTATAAATGACATCTTTAAGGACATATTGGATCAATTTTGTCATCATTTACCTGGATGACATTCTAATTTTCTCTAAATGTTAGGACCTTCACAACCATCAAGCGTTCACTGTCTTGGAGAGACTCTGTCAAACCACCTCTACATAAAGCTCAAATGTGAGTTCAAACAGGACACCAAGGAATTCTTGGGATACATCATCTTGCCCAAGGGACTCATCATGGAACCACATAAGATGGAGGCAATATTGGACTAGGCTGCACCCAGGGATGTATTTTGGGGTGCAGTGCTTTGTGGGGTTTGCCAATTTCTATAGATGATTTATTAAAGGATTCTCTAGATTGGTTGCACCCATAATGGTGCATATGCAACTGGGAGCCTGGTTCTCCTGGTCCACAGAGGCTCAGTCGGCCTTTGATCGATTGAAGAGGACATTCACCTTGGCACTTATCTTGATTCACCCAGATCCCACTAAACCATTTACTATAGAGGCCAACTCCTCAAACTTTGCATAACTGCAACCAGTTCCACCCATGTGCTTTTTATTCTTTCAAGCTAACTCTGGCAGAGAAAAGTTACAATATTTGGGACAAGAAGCTACTGGCTATCGAGGTGGCTTTTAAGGAGTGGCTCCCAGAAGGATTCCCAGTCCTGATGGACTATAAAATCATGGAATACCAATGGACCACTAGACAACTTAACAAGCCTCCAATCCACTGACCCCTCTTGTTTGCTCACATCCAGTCTCTGGGCAACCTAACAAGTACAGCTGGTCTGTAGTAAGCTGCCTAATTGGCTACACTATCTTCTTCTTAGTGTATACACAACATGCCTCAGGTGGCACGTGACCAGGATTCATCACTGAATTTGGTCCGCTGGTTGGATCATTAGCTTCCCTGGGCCAGGTACCGACGGGGAGCGTGACATGAATGCTAATCTGTGCCCCCCGCTAAACCATCTGATTGGTTGGAAGAGTCAGCAGATTGGCTCTTAAGCCCAGCAGGAGCAGTTTAGCAGCTGCTGAAAGCATTTGCCCATCGCTACAGTAGCTTCTGCCCAGCTTTGTTCCTAGCCCTGTTCCTGCCTTCCTTCATTCCGGGTAACTCTCTCAGTTCTGATCTTTGGCTCCAACTCCTGAGGTCGGCTCAGATCCTTGGTTCTGGCATCTGTGTCTCCAATTCCTGGCTACCACTGTCTGCTCTAACCACTAGGCCTGGTGACTACCCTAACCACTAGGCATGTCTGCCCATTTTCCAGTGACTGACTGACAGGTGGCATGGCTAGCCTCTCAAGTACAGCCCTGCCCAGGATCCTGGATGCATACTCAAGCAACTAGCCTGTGCCCCCACCCTTGCTGCCACGGCTACACTAGTATCATTAATGGAGATAGTTTTGAGTTTGCTAGATCAGAACTATTTTGGGTATATCTATATGTGCGGCAGACATACCCATTCAAGTTAAAATTTGTTGCTAGAGTTTATTATTCATTCACTCATGTTATATCATTTGTAGATATACTGATACAGTATAATAGTGTAATTATGGTTAAGGGTCTATTCACATTTCCAATCTCAGCCTCTATTTTTATTTATTTATGTTGATTCTAGATAAAAAATTTGCAGTCTGGTTTTCAATTTGGGATGAAATATTAGTCTAATAACTGGTGAAGGAAGGTCTGGACTGGTGTTTTGGGCATTGTGAATGATTCCCTTTTTGAGAGAACTGTGCTATTAATATTTTAAAAATTGCTGCTGCATAGGTTTAAAACACCTAAAAGTTTTTTTTTTAATTAACCTTTCCTCAAACTAAGGGATCATTTCCCTTGATCTCACATGACAACCCATTTTAGATTGGAGTTATTTCTTACAAATTTCCACTAGTGCTGCTATATGTGAGTAAATGAAATAAGAAGTCCATGAAAGTACTGGTGCTATAATAACTCATTAGTATGAGTATCCAATCGTCTTCAGCATCGCCAATGGACCCAGTTGTGGAGCTGCTGCAGAGTCATTCTGCATCTTTTCCACAAGGGCCTGGCAGTCTTCAGAATCCATCTAGTCAGTCAGAACTCACCGTCATAAAAGTTATGGACTTGCATGTCCCTTACACTCTTGCAAAACAAGGTCTGGGTTTCGCCCTTACCATAGACATTTTTCACGTTAATGTTTCAAATTTTATTAAATTCTAAGTGACTATGAAGTGTCTCCTTTGTATATCTGTCTATTCTCTCCTTCATAAACATGATGATGTCACAATAACAGGAAGGGCATGCCAGAATTTCAGGACACTCTGAGATGCAGATTCTCTGGTCCCCTAAGGCTGCAGCACAAAGTGGCCTGAAATCAACCAGAAATTCCCAGTGAACAATTCCCCCAACATCTATGGCGCAGAGCTGGCAAAGGCATCATAGAAACTTCATGTACTGTTCTCCCACCCCCACCGTAAGGAGAAGGAGGGGGCAGGAGAGGCACTGTATAGGTGAAATCTATTACAACTGATCCTCTGCTGGTGTAAGGGACCTTGCACCAGAAGCATATATTACAGCAGGACACTGCTACTGAGTCCTGCTCTGATTTACATTGGGGCTTGGCAGCCCCAATTCAAGGAGCTACAAATAGCCCTTCTCCATTATGTCTGGGCACATAGCTCGGATATAGTGGAGAATTGAGGTGTGAAGGTCTAATTTCAAGAAGCATCTTGCCTGTATGTAGGATTCTGGTGAGGGGTTTTATATTGTCTTTCCCCTCCCCCAAAATGACCACAGAAACACTACTTTGGAATGACAGACATTCTCTAGGGGCATAATCCTGCAATCACTTAAGCACATGACTAATATTATGCATATGTGTATTCCCATTGACTACAAAGGGTTACTTCATAGGCACGAAGGGAATCAGATGCATACATATTTGGCTTAAAAGGGGAAATGGCCACAAGAGCATGTGAACAAGAGGAAGTTTGTGCTTTTGTTTTGTTTCTGTTTTTCTTTAAAGAACTATCCAGCCCCCTTCAATATTCCTTTTGCTAAAAAAAGGCTTACTTGGAGTTCAGTCACCCCACTTATGCCTACCTCTGCATTAAAAGCAGACTGGAGCCATGCTGACCTGTGGGGAGCTCTGAGGGGGATTGTGTCTTTGGGAGAATTCCTCCTGAAGCTCCCTGGAGCATGAATGGGAGGCATATCCTGCTACACATTTTTTCAAGCTGCAACATATTACCCCTGAAGTGCTGACCTTCCTTTGAGAGCTGATGGGATGGGGTAAGAGCCTCCTCACACCTTCTCCCTCCCCACTTTGGAGAAGTTTTCACCCCAAGAGGTGGAGGTACTCCTGGGGGAATTCTGCGCTACTGTGCATGTGCATAATTAATAAGCCGCACATATATTATTTTTTTGCGCAGAAAAAAGCTTCTGCCAAAATGTTGCTGCAGTTCCAACTTTTACCCACCAGAGGGCACTGTGGTGCAAGAACAGCAGCAGCTCCTGGCTAGAGAGGGAAGAGAAAAAGCCTACCTTCTTTGCAGTGCCTGTCAGGCCAGGTCAGGAGACAGGGGCTATGGGGAGACAGACAGCGTGGGGTGCTGTGGGGTCAGACAGGGGTTTGTGGGGGAGGACAGACTGGGGCAGGGGCTGAATGGGAGTGGAGGCACAGGGCCACATGGGGCAGGGAGGTGTAGGGCCACATGGTGTTGGGAGAGGGTGTGGAGAGCTATATGGGGACGGGGAGTGGCTGGGTGGAGACACAGAGACACATGGAGACAGGGGGAGGGAGTACAGAGACACATAGGGAGTGGGGAGTGGCTGGGTGGGGGATCAGTGACACATGGGGATGGGTGAGGGGTGAAGGGCCACATGGGGATGGGGGAGTGGGTGTCTGAGTGGGGGTGGAGGGACATGTGAACAGGGGGGCTCAAGGACACATTGGGGTGCAGGAACACATGGGGACAGGGGTAGATGTGCCTGACTGAATGGGAGCGGCTAAGGGTCAGCTAGGGTCTACATTGGGAAGCTCCCTAATAATTCTTCCCTACCCCTCAAAAAAACCTGTTCCACACTTTTCCCACCCATACCCAACAACCCTCCAAGTTCACACCCAGGCTCCTTCCCAGCAATTTACTTCCCTCTCCCTCAGCTCCTCCATTACCCCTGATTCCCCCAAGCCTTTGCACTGCTTTTGAGGGGTGTGGGAAATACAGTTCTGTATTGTAGTTTAAATGAATTATTACTCAGTGTTCTGTATTAATATGCCTAGTAAGGAATCTATTTGTCAAAAAAAAAAACCATTTCCTGAATCTCTTTTGTTGTCTGTATTGTTACAGACATACTTGCAGACAGGTATTTGGAAATAAATGACCAAAAATATTTGAAACTGGTGTGATTATATTGTGTTATTTTGACAAATAAAATAAGCAGAGTTTTGCAGAATTTTAAAATATTGTGTGCAGAATTTTTAATTTTTTGGTTGCAGAATCTGTAATTATTTTAGTGCAGAATTCTCCTAGGAAGAGGTGAGGGGAAGAGTTCCTGTGCTCGCCTGACTGACACTGACAGAGAAGTGCATGGTCTATGTAAGGGGAGGAGGCTTCTTATGCTCTTTCCTCCTTCCCCATGCACTACTTGCACAAGGGTCACTTACAATCCAGCTCATAGAAATTACGTACAGAGATATTCTTTGAACATCTAGCTACTGTGTCTGTGCATGCCAAAGAATCATAGTTACCCATTACAACAGATGTTTGATGGTACTTCTGTAATTAGAGCTCTGCAATATCATGCCAGAGGCACAGGTTTGATCTCTTGCTCTCTGAGCAGGCAGGGATGGGAGCACTGCTGAGGCAGTGTGCAAAACCCCAGATGGGCAGGCAAAAGAATACTTTCCATTGCTCTGAAGTGGCCCTTATAGCTAATGAGGATGATATTTTGTGCTCTTATTGTGACTTTCATTTAAGGACTCCCAAGTGCTTTACGAACATTAAGACACGCAATCTCCTTGTGAAATAGCAGGTAAGGGTTACATAGGGATCCCTTCATCACCTACCTCTGGGTCATAATACAGCAGCTGTCTAACAAAGCAGAGCCATTCTCCTCAGCAATTTAGAATGGGTGGTAAAGAAAAACATAATTTCCAATTAAAGCTACCAGGAAAATTAAAGTAGGCATGGCAGAATGTAACTATACAACCTATGCTGGGATTTGTCCAAGGCACTTCCGCCAACACGTCTATTCTTAGGGAAAGAGACGTGATTTTTAATGACCACAAGCTGCCAGGCCCTCTATCTTGTCCAAACACAGCACCTCCAACAGCACAGTGCCCCCAATACACTGGTGGCTTATGGGTTTAGTAATTATGTGGGAAGAGTGCCACCAACTGACTGATCAGCAAAGCAAAGCCTGGCACTACCACCAGGACCGGCTCCAAGTTTTTTGCCGCCCCAAGCAAAAAACATTTTCCTGCGCCCCCTGGTCCCGCCTCCTCCCCTGGGCGCGCCGCATTTCCCCTCCTACCCCTCCCTCCCAGGCTTGCCGCAAAACAGCTGATTCGCGCGGCAAGCCTGGGAGGGAGGTGGGAGAAGCCGAGCAGCGGCGCGCTCGGGGGAGCAGGCAGCAGTGGAACGGAGGTGAGCTGGGGGGGAACGGAGGTGAGCTGGCCCCCCCCCAGGGTTTCTTCCTGCGGCCCTCCCCACGCCCCCCACCGCTGCAGCTCACCTCCGCTCAGGGCTGGCTCCCGGCTTTTTGAGCCCGAAGAAAAAAAAAAAAAAGGGAGCCGGAGTGCCGCCCTTTGGGGAGTGCCGCCCCAAGCACATGCTTGGAGGGCTGGTGCCTAGAGCCGGCCCTGACTACCACTTCCAAAAGTGCCAGAAAAATTATTTGGGCCACTTACCACCCAAAACTTAACAGACTCATCTAAATAAATAGGGAGTAGGATCTCTGTGCTGCCACCACTCCTAGCTTCAGCCTCAGTTTAGGAACCCCTCAGAGGGCTCCACATGCAAGTTAATGAAATTTAGATGGATTTTCTCTTTCCCCTCAGGTTATTTAACTATAGAATCCACATAAGGTGCCCTATCATTATTAGTAATATAACATATGTTAAATGCTCAAATCCTTTCCCCTCAAATGTACAAAATGCTAGAGAAGAAAACACAAAGAAAACTCATTAAGCTAAAAGTTCAGTGTGCCCTTTGTACCATTTCTTTATCACCACCTTCTCCCCTTTCTTCTCTGGCTTGTTCTCTCCATACCCATTCTTTTTTCCCTCAATTCTACGTACTGTTTTTTCTTTATATTATTCTGTTTACTAATTGTCATCTCCTTTAAGCAGCATGATCTTCATTCTTATTTCTTCTGTCATCTTGTCCACCCATTGTTACTTTCTTCTCTGATGATTGTTGTGTGAATTACGGTAGTGCCTAGAAGCCAGGGCCCCATTGTGCAGGCACAACACAAACAGAGAAAAAAAGAGACAGTCCCTTCCCCGAAGTGCCTTGCTTCCTGTTTTTTCTTCTCTCTATCCACTTTCAGGTTAGGCTGCTTCTTATCTGAAGCACGTTGTCATCCCTAGTAAAAATGCACATATAGTTGCAAGGGAATTGTTGACCTAATATATTTTTCCTCCAAATATATTTGCTTTTATCCATGTCGTAAAGGGAACCAACTTTCTTGGGGGATTTTTAATTCAATTATAGTAGACACTTCGTTCCTTTGTTTGTTTTCAGAAGAAAATAATTAGCAGACACTTCTGTTTTCCATATGGATCTTAGTTTTCCGCAAAGAAGATGACATTATACCTAGGTAAACAGCAAAAGATTAGCAAAACAAAGTCAAATAAAATAAAACAAAGGAGACTTTCCTTTGCTTTAATTAAACTCACCTAGCACTCTACAGTCTTTCATTTGCAACACAGTCTTTCCTTCTGAGATTATTTTTTATTAATCTAAATTTAGCTATATAGAGAATAATCAAAGTAGTCTTACCACTACTACTTTATTTACAATTTTTATTGGCCTTGTTTTCCTTGTGATTGCATTTTGGTTTAATTTGTATTAGAACCCAATGGAAAAATGTGTTTTAATTAATTTTTGTTATGGAGCTTTATTTTACAGCATGCTTTGTTTTTCACTATTTGGCAGCTGCTCCCCACTACTCCTAGGGTCAGAATGATTTCAGCTTCAACTAGCTATTCAAAGATATCTGATCAAAAGAAGTTTCATCTCTGTGGGTGCTGGCTAGTGATAAAAAGGCACCAAGGGTTTCAGTAGAGACTAATCCTAATTCAGGAGTGGATAAACAATCTCCTCTTTGGTGACAGATCAGACACTTGACTTCATCATTATTTATTTTTATTTATAGTACCATCCATCCTTCTCTTGCTTCCCAAACTGCCGGTGTGCCATGGACGAAGATTCCGTTTATGCCCATGTGTGAAAAGTGGCTCTCATCACCAATATGAATGGCATTTTAAGTAGGTGGAGAAAAGATCAGCAACTCTTCCATCCCCATCTCCTCTTGGCCCAGGCCTCTTTGCTCTCCACAACATGGCCAGCTAACGTCAGATTCATAGGACACCTACTCTATTGCCTTGCAGCTACCTCCCATGGTTTCTCCACCCGCCAAGCTACAGTAGTTCCCTCCACAATCCTAAACAGGGAAACAAAGATACCTGGCTCCTTTTCCCCCACCAGGCACTAAACAGGGAACAAGGATCCCAACAGCTTGTGTAACCCTTCCCCTAAGGCAGAGCATGGAGTAAAACCACCGGCTTCAATAGGGGCTAGGGAAATGGCTCTAGAACAGGAGAAGCCAGAAGGCGAGGTAAGGCACCTGCCATCAGGGATGAATTGAGGTCCAGTTGGGGACGTGAGGCTGAGGCAGCCTCTGCAGTTGTGAAGAGGCCGAGCTGGAGATGGGATGTGTGCTTGCTGCAGCTATGAAGAGATGCTTCTGAGGTATAATGGAGTGGGTTGGTTAGAAAAAGAGAATGGATGAATTTGGAGATGACTGAAGGAAGAGAAAGAGCTGAGGAATCTGTGCTGAGGGAGGGAGAATGAATGCATTGGAGAGCATTGTGAATGAATATGTATCATGACCCATGACTCCCATGTTGCAGTATTGCAGGTCAACCAAAGGGGAATGCCATAGGATATAGCTGCCTAGTAGCACCCCCTTCTGGTCAAGTGAGGCACAGCTGGCACTTTCAGGCTTAATTGCCTTCCCCTCCATTGGTGTCCTCAGCTTTCCAGATAACAGTCTATGCAGGAAATGGCCCTCTAGCCAAGAAAAAAACAAAAGTAATCCCTTCCAAGGTAGCAGAAGTCAGACTAAAACCACCAGGCTGGTTCCCCTGGAGTTCCAGCCCCCTATGAACCCTGCCTCAAGGACTTTCAAAGGAGCTTGGCCATCCCTATGGTTCCACTGTCAGACTAAACTCTGTCCTTTTCTAAGGCCCAGGTACCTATTAAGATATCACCTGACCCTCCTTAGTCCTGCACCATCAAGCTAGAAGCAGCGTATTAACTATGGCACTGTTGTGGCTAACTTCATTCCCCCTTAAAGGACAGGAAAACTTTGGTGCATCATGGGAGATGTAGTCCATCCATGGTACCTGGTTCATAGAGGAGAATGGGGACATGAGGTCCCTGAACTACAACTCCCATAAGACATTGCAGCAGTTTAGGAGGACACAATTAATGTGAACTAACCTGAAATAAAACTTCTTGATTTAATTCAACAAACCAAAATCTTCTGATTCTGGTCAATCCAACACAAAACTAAATGTTTCATTTTGATTTTTGCTGATGGAGAATTGAAAAAGTTCAGTGAAAGAGAAATTTTCCCGTGGGGAAAATTCTGATTTTGCAGAAACTGCATTTTCCATTGAAAAAACATTTCAACGGGAAATTCCCAA
>NW_020664389.1:13081990-13084973 GCF_002925995.2 Terrapene triunguis
CAAGTAGTAACAATGTAAGGAGCATGGGTAGGGCTCAGGGGGCTGGCATTTCTTTTACTATCATGTTATGTAGACCAGCTCTGAACAGGACTGGCTGACATCCTAGTAAAAATGTTTCTGCCTTGTCTATTGCTATTATGATCCCACTATTGCTTGCACCAGTGGCTTTAGATCAGAGGCAATACAGCAGTGTGAAATTTCTTTAAAAAGGCAAGCAAGCATGGGCAACAGATAAAGAATTATCAGGAAAGACAGGGTAGGCAAAGACTTGATTTTCTGATGTTTAAAAAAACAAGCAAGAAAAAAGCCCTTTCAGTCCTTATTTATACAGCATAAAGAAATGAAAAAGACACAAACCTTTGAGGTCATCTTTCAGCATTTTAAATTAAAGGGGCCAGATCCTGAGCTGGAATAAATTGGACATAGCTCCACTGAAGTTTCACTGGTTTATAGCAGTTCGGTATCTTGCCCTTTATACAGGAAATGCTAGATCAAGCTGGAATGAAAGGTATTTGAGCTCAGCTGATTTCAAAGCTTCTCTTTCAGATCAGAAATCATGAGTGATCCTTAGTGATGCTGAAATACCCTCTGTTGGGTTTCAGGGCTGAAACTTATGTAATCTATACAAACAAGTTCCCAAATATTTTTCAACTGATTCTACTTGGAAAGAGCTACATGCATTAGCTTTCAAAATGCAAGAGCTATCCTATTCTCTGACGACTGAAGCAAATATGACAAATTACCATAATTGAAAGAGGCTTGGGAAAATGGCTTGGAGGTTCAATTTTTCTCCTGAGGAAAGGAATGCTATTTTCATTGACCTATGGCTGTGAGGGACACAAGATCAAAGTTTATTAATTACAATATTATATAACAAATGTGTAGGATACCATAGACATTTCACTGAATGAGGGAATGTATCAACTTTATATTGGAGGAACTGTTGTGATATGGAGACAGTGGTGCAAATGTTATAGGTTTGTCTTGTTAACGTTTTAGCTACACTCATTTCAGTGCAGGATTATTTGAATGCTAAAGAAAAGTTTTAAGACAATAATACTTCATCTCATATCTATATTTTTATGTAACCCTCCAAATAAAAAATAACTGCCACTGTCTGTCTCTTAGTTTTCCTTTGCATGTATCAGCTGTCATTGCTGAACTCTAAAGTGACATGTTTCATGCTTGATTACCATTGATTGCATAATTCACTATCTATGATTGAAATACAAAAATAACAATTATCTTGGGAAACTCAGTAATCTCTGAGAAGCTTATTTCAAATTTGAAATTTGTTGTCTTGAAGACTGAATCTTCTGAAATATTTGACTTCTCAACCTGACTTCATTTGGCATTCACCGCAACAATTAGTTCTTAGATCACAAATCCTTCTTTCTTCTTCCTAGTCCCCATAATTGGCATGCGTGCATATTTTTTCCTCGGGATTGCTTTTGCCATATTGTTTTCTTTAGGTAGGCATCTGTCTCCCCTGAAGTATTCCTCCTCCTCAGAGGTTCTTCGATTTTTCTCCTCTGAGATATTCAATGCTATTTATAAATTATGGGCTTCCTGCATGATAGAGGGGGGTTGTAATGATTTAGATGGAATAAAGGGCCCAAAGAGTCGAAGACGTTACAGTGACTTTGTCAATGTCCAACATTACACAGTGTTAAACAAGGGGTTTGTTATACAGAGCCCTCAGCCTCCTTAGTAACATGGCAAACTCACCATTAAAAATCTCTTTAAACCTTTTATTAAAGATGCAAAAAAGAAGGTAAACAGTTAAAGTACTGAAATGTAAAATGTTAGGTAAAGCTTTCATTTTAACCATAATCCTTGTTCCTTTTCCCTTCAGCTGGAGAGAATCTTTATAAGGAAAAAAAATCCCTTGTCTGACAGTCTCTTAGATGTTTGCAGTATTGTTGTAGCCATGTTGGTCCCAGTATATGAGAGAGACAAGCAGGATCATAACCAGAGCCAGGCGAGAGGGACAGCCACCCAAGGCGCAAAGCTGAGGAAGCAGAAAAATGGGGCAGCATGGGGGGGTGCATGTGGGGTCATACCCTCCTCCCCCCAGATTTCTGACTTCCATTTAGCCCAGAGGTTTTCAAGCAAGCGATCACCTCGGAGCATCTCATGGCAGCTTGGCTCCTTGAGTAGGGGGAAGTTCCAAGGGGCATTGCCAGCCGGCACCAGGCTCCTTTGAGGGAGAGGAAAGAGCACATCAGGGCACATCTCAGAGCTGTGCCACCTGGGAGCGTCTGACCATGCAGAGGCAGCCCAGCTCAGGGAGTTGTGCAGGGAGGGCCATCGGGCAGCCAGCAAGCACCCTGGCTCCCACAGCACAGAGAGGCGGAGGCCTGAGGTGCTGGGGGGCTCCCACCAGCTTCGGATCCCCCAGCTCCTGGCAGGAGGTGACAGTTCTCAAACTGTGAAGGGTGCCTCTCTACAGGGGCATGCCCCACAGTTTGAAGACCTCTATGGAAGGCAGAAATCTGGGGGCCAACTTCTGTTAGCTTGCTTGTGAGACCTGACTCTCCCGTGGAGAAAGAAACTTAGAGAGCAGGTCAGCCTAGGAGAAGCAGAGGAGTGGTTAATTCAGCAGAGAAAGGAGAAACTGGGAGGACAGAGGGAGAAGCCACAGACCTGAGTTCCAAAGGGAGGCTGTGTTAAGCACAAGTTGCAGAGAATCAGCACGAGGGGGCTTGGAGGTAGGAAGTGGCCCAGGGAAAAAGCACCACATCTGAACAGCCTGACTTATCTGTTTAATATGGGGTCCATGTGCCACATAAAGGAGGAGCCTAGGTTCCACTACCAGCCCTGAAAAATGGGCATGCAAGTTCAATGGAAGGAGTGTTGAGTCAAAGGTGGGGCCGAAAACCAATAGTGGGCTGGGAATAGCTCGAGCAGGGCCGGCTCTAGGATTTTTGCCACCCAAAGCAAAAACAATTTTGGCCGCCCCCCGCCCTCGTTTTTTAATTAC
>NW_020664389.1:13085073-13103623 GCF_002925995.2 Terrapene triunguis
CCACGGCCGCTCAGGATCTCCCCCTCCCTCCCAGGTTTGAGAGCCTGAGAGGGAGACCCCGAGTGGCCGCGGCGCGTGAAACAGGCTTGAGAGCCTGGGAGGGAGGGTGAGTAGCGGTGCGCGAATCAGCTGTTCCGCGCGCCGTGGCGGGCGAGCGGCAGCAGCAGCAGCGAAGGTGAGCTAGGGCGGCCGGGGCACATTTTTAGGGGCGGCATTCTGGCGCCGGCCATGCCGCCCCTAAAAATGTGCCGCCCCAAGCACCAGCTTGTTTTGCTGGTGCCTAGAGCCGGCCCCGTCAGGCAGTGCTCTTCCTCTGAGTGTGGCTCTTGAGGATGAATAATATAGTATAAAGCACCAGTTGGCCCAAGGGATTGGAGTCTTCTAGTATAGCTGAACCCAAGTTTCCTGTGTGGCAGTACATGTGCTATCCGGTGGGTCACTTAGGAGGAACATTAGTTAGAGATGGACAAGTCCATCCCCCTGTATAGACAGAGGACATACAGTTACCCAGTATTATTATAATCGAAACACAGTGCATGGTGTATGAAAGACACACTGTGTGAATAACTTAATGAAAATGGAAAGATACACTCATGTTTCTGAAGTGACTAATCTGGGACTAAAATGGTCTCTTCACAGATGACACATCTCCTTCCAGTGGGAAAATGATGGCTTGAGAAGAGACTCAACAAGACAAATCTATACTTTCTCAATTCTCCTCAGACACTGAGGTGATTTTATTATTTTAATCCATTAAAATATTTTCCCTGTACATTGTTTCAAACAAAGACACATCTCTGGCTTGAGGAGGAAAGCTAGGAGGAGAATGCGTGCTTATTAAAGCTCTAAGCCCTTAATCACCAAGGGTAAAACTTTATGCAAAAGATGTTTTCAGAATTTTTGCTTTTGACTTAGAAAAGCAAACACAATGTCTAAGCCAGGGGTGGGCAAACTTTTTGGGCCGAGGGCCACATCTGGGTGGGGAAATGGTATGCAGGGCCGGGGCAGGGGTTTGGGCTGTGGGAGGGAGTGCGGAGTGTGGGAGGGAGTGCGGTGTGCAGGAAGGGGCTCTGGGCAAGGGATTGGGGCAGAGAAGGAGTGCGGGGTATATGAGGCGTCTTAGGGAAGGGGGTTGGGGTGCAGGAGGGGGCTCAGGGCGAGAGTGCAGGAGGGGTGCGGACTGCGGGAGGGGGCTCAGGGCAGGGGTTGGGGTGCAGGAGGGGTGCGGGGTGTAGCAAGGGGCTCAGGGCAGGGAGTTGGGGTGCAGGAGGGGTGCGAGGTGCAGGCAGGGGGCTTAGGTCAGGGAGTTGGGGGGTGGGGTGCAGGAGGGGTTCGGGCTCCAGCCCGGTGTCGCTTACCTAAAGTGGCTCCGGGGTGGCAGCAGCGCATACCGGGGCCAGGGCAAGGTCCCTGCCTGCCTGCCCTGGCCCCACGCCGCGCCACTCCAGGAAGCGCTGCGGCCCCTGGGGGAGAGGGGAGGAGGGATCTGCATACGCTGCTCTTGCCGCACCTCCAGGTCCTCCGCCGAAGCTCCCATTGGCCGCAGTTCCCCGTTCCCAGCCAATGAGAGTTGCAGGAGGCGGTGCCTGGAGACAAGGGCAACGCACGGAGCCCTCTGTCCCCTCCACCCAGGGGCCGCAGGGATGTGGTGCTGGCTGGTTCTGAGAGCAGCGCAAAGCCCATGGCACCACGGGGGGCAATCCCGCGGGCCGGATCCAAAGCCCCGAGGGGCCGGATCCGGCCTGTGGGCCATAGTTTGCCCACCCCTGGTCTATGCCCTTGATCTTAAGTTCAACCATTCACAAAACTATTAATACATAAACCACAGCTATTGTAACTGAGACACCTTTTTGGTGGGCTTTTTTATACCTATTTGTAAATATACTATTACTATTATTTTTGTATCCCAATGGTGACAAATATATTATTAATGTGTATTTTACACATGTACAGAGGCCCCAATAAGACTAGGGTCCCTGAATACTGTATCCTATATTTCCCCTTGCTACAATTATTCTAACCAGCTTTGTTCAAGGAAAGAGACATTCATGTACTTTAGGCCCCAAATTTGGGTTTTATAAAAAAACAAATTTTATAAAATGTAGTATGAACAGAAATGTTTTCATGATTTTCTTTTTAAATTTGAAAGGAAAGTTTGTTTACAGTACACTGTATCCTTGCAGGTTTTGCACCTATGCACTAGTGCAGGGGTCGGCAACGTTTGGCACACTGGCGGGCTGGGCCAGTTTATTTGCCTGATGACGCGGCAGGTTCGGCCGATCGTGGCCCCCACTGGCAGCGGTTCGCCATCCCGAGCCAATGGGCGACTTAAGTCCACAGATGAGGAAACTGAGGCAGGGAAAGGCGTGTAGGTGTTCTGTTTCTGTCTGAATCTGTATGTCTCTTGTGTGTCCAAAGTAAAGAGTAATTGTTTTAGAATCCCTTTTGCAAAGTCTGCATGTTATGTACTTCAACTATCACATGTCCCTAGAGAAGTAAACTGTAAACCAGTGTGCCGACAGGGCTGGAGTTTTGGGAAAGGCTGTGCTTAAGTTACTTGGGTGTCTTGGGGGGCTCATCACTTTTCCTGGGAGTGTAGGGCAGCTGGACTGTGAAGTCCCACTTCCATGAAAGGATACCTGACAGAGTCTGTGCCCAGGAAGTGTGCCAGAGGGACTAAAGAAAGACAATGCTGGAGCCTATCTAGACCAAAGGAAGATTGAAAATACATGGGTCCAGCATGTGGGATCCAACCACAACAGTG
Organism: Terrapene triunguis; assembly: GCF_002925995.2. NCBI lineage: Eukaryota > Metazoa > Chordata > Testudines > Emydidae > Terrapene > Terrapene triunguis. The sequence goes on from NW_020664389.1 coordinate 13,087,838, forward strand.
TGGTGCATGGCCAAATAGAGGAGCTCAGTGAGGGCTGTGACAGGGCCATTTACAGATACTCTACCTTCTATCAGGAGAAGGTAACAGATGGCTCTGACTCCATAGGATACTTCCCAGGGGAAGTTGGTAGGGAATTGCACAATACACCTCCAGATGCCCTGGCCATCCTCTGCCCAGTTGATTGCACTCAATTTTCTGGGCTTTGTCAGCTGGCTATGAGCCCCATGACAGGTCATAGGCAGAGAGCACATTGTGCAATGTCAGCCTCATGCCAGCAGGACTTTCCAACCCTGGAGGTGCACAGCTGACATAACCTGGACTGAATCTGACCCACTGACTAGGAACAAATTCAGAATTGAGTATTAAGGCTTCGTTGCCCAAGCTTGGTGGAAATGTAAATAAGATAGCATAAACGGGGGCGAATAAATCAGATTTTCAACATTTTTTAGGTTTAATAATTTAAATTGTTAATATCATGGATAAGATATTTAAACCACCTGCACAAGATTTTTAACTTGGCAATGTCTCTTTTTAAAGTAACTTTTACACCATAGCATTGTAGTATAGGAATTCAGATGATAAACCAGAAGTTTTTGTAAAAGGTAGGCAATTATTTCTGTGCATGCAGAAAACTTTGCTTTAACACTTATTACATTAAGTATTTTTACAGTTCCTTAAAGAACCAATTTTATATCTGGCAGCTTAAGCTCTTACCTATAAAGGCAAAATGACAAAGTAACCCAAGAGATAATGAAAAAGAAAAATATTACACCTTCCTTAATTAGTCATGTTGTGTGTGTGATCTTCTCACAGGCGTTAACATTCTGTTGTAAATTTGTTCTTATAGGCTAGCATGATCAGGATTTGCTTACTGTAGTATATTGTCTATTTCCACTTTAAAATTCTAACAATCTGATTACCTCCCAAGTAATGATGGGCTTGTCTACACTTATACTGACATAACTATGCTCTAAAGTAGATGTACTTATACCAACAGAACAATGCTTTTGCAAGTATGTTTTTTATGTTTCTCGGGGAACTGCTGTAAGCTATACTGGCAGAAGCACTTGTATGCCAGTGGAAACTGCACCAACACTAGGAGAGTATGGCTAAGCCAACAAAGCTTTTCCAGTGTAGCCAAGGCCATGGTAAAGGTACAGAGTTGCTATATTGTGTTTAGATAGATCTAGAAGGTAGACTTCTGAGTGTGTTTTCCTAGCACAGGGTGAAATATTGAAAAAGGTACTATGTGTTTTGATTCTATGTCGACAGGGCCGGCTCCAGGGTTTTGGCCGCCCCAAGCAGCCCAAAAAAAGCCGCGATCGCGATCTGCGGCGGCAATTCGGCGGTAGGTCCGAGCGGGAGTGAGGGACCGTCCGCCGAATTGCCGCCAAATAGCTGGACCTGCCGCCCCTCTCCGGAGTGGCTGCCCCAAGCACCTGCTTGCCAAGCTGGTGCCTGGAGCCGGCCCTGTATGTCGAACAGAGATCCGCCTGTGTGGATCCCCTTGCAGAGCTGGGGTCAAAGAGATAAAAGACAAAATTCTACTCCCATATACTCTGGTATAAATCCAATGTAAACTTCAATGGAGTTACACTGGATTTACACTTCTCTAGCTGAGAACAGATTTGACCCCATTTGTTTGTTTTTGCTTACTGCTTTCCATTGTACTTCTCCACTGTGCTGTATGTTGTGCTCTCTGTAAAACAAAAGGTAATACAGAGGTTATATGTCAGTAGCACAGGCTAGTTACTTCAGGCCAAATACTATCCTTGGTTACTTGAATGCAAATCGATAGTATTAGAGGTAGAATTTGCCCTTGAGCGCTCAGTTCTGTTAAAAATATTTTGCAGCTTCCCTGATGATAGCTAAGAAATCAGCAAGCCCCAATAGTATAGTTACCTATATTCAGTATTCCCTTCACAAATGTAGTGTAGGGTTTGCTTATAAAAAGATGCTCATTGTTCATAGAAGCAATTGAAATTTTCACAGTTTTGCATAGTACAGGTGTAGGCAAAATGTTATTTGAAACCTCAGAATTAACCATACCTTTTATTCACACTATCAATTAGCAAGATGCTTTTTGATAACAAGATAGTGTTACCCAAGGTGTTATATTTTTTCCCAGGAATTTAAAAAAAATTTAATTGCATTATGGCAGGTTAATGCAAATTAACATTTCTCGTCATCATCATGGTCAGTGCAGTGGAGCACTAAAAAGCATTCAAATCCTATGCTATCTTGCCCTGAGCATAGAAATAATTCAACTCTCCACTGTAAATCTTTCATAATTAGGTTATTTTTTTTGTCTTTTAATCTCCTACTCTGAGAGCCATTAGTGATTTAGAACTGAGACATGTATAATTTGTAATAATTTAGTTTATCTGGTTTTAAAAGAGCATTTGTTTTGTTTTTAATCTTAAGAGAATCTGTTTCAGCTTAAAACTGTGTGAGATAAGTAGCCATGTTGAGGGTGGATACAATTTAATTTACATTAAACAATTCTTAGCCCAGTATTGAGCCTTTCATCTGTTGACTTGATGCCATCGCATAGCTGAATAACAGCAGAATATATAAAACTTGTTGGAGGGCCTAGGTGGTTCAGGGCATCAATAATGGACTCATTTATTGCTACATTGCTGGTTCCTATGCCAGCTTGGTATCAGAAAGTTGTTAAAATCTTTTTGCTGTTTGGTGGGTTGGTAGTCTCAGTCCAGTTCTTAGAGGACACTTGTCTCAGGTAATTGGGAATTTCTTGAATCAAAGCCCTGAGTCTTGTCTTGTTAATGGGTCATTGGTAATTACAAGCTGCATTGAACATATCTGGATTGACTAAACACCCAAAATCCCAGACTAGCATGCACTAGTTTCACCACAAAACCTGCATTGCATTCTCTTAGCTATTCAAAAATCTTCATAAGGACTCTGGAGGGGATAACCTTACATACATCAGAAAACCATCACTACAACTGATAGGCTTAGTAGAAAGACCAAAGATTTAAATGACATGTTATGTGCTTATTTAAAAATATCAAACAAAACAATAAATTACATAAATATATTTGTAGTGGGTAGCATTACAAATCAGTTTTTCAGCACACTAAATGTTACCTCTGCCCCATTCCTCAAACGGCTTTCCCACTGTTAATACCCACAGTTACTTCTGTGTCTTGGTTGAGTTGCAGACAGTTACTTTTCATCCAGATACCTCTTTAAGATCAGATCCTGGAATGAGTTGCATGCAGGTGAATCTTGGCATGTACACAGGATTCCACTGAAGTCAATGGTCTCCATGTAGGTGCAGGGGTCCATCCACACGGAGCTCATTGAAGGATCAGGGTCTTAGTCAGAGACCGGAAGAATACTGAGACTATCAAATTTGATTAAGAATTATCACTCCTGTTCCAAATATTACAAACATTGACAATCATTTCACAGTCAGGTAAGAGCTAAGGCCTTCGCTAGACTTGGCTGGTAAATTTTTGTTGAAGCACAACTGAAAGAAAACAAGCGAGGGGGGGGGAAGGAAGGAAAATAATGAGATTTTTGTTCACTTTTCCATCCAGTTCCAGGCTTTATGTACCAGCAAACACACATGCACATGCAACTCATTGAGCTGACAAAGGCTCCAATTTAGGAAAGTGCCATCCCTATTCAAGATAGCATTTAAGCACAAATACTGAGGTCACAATGGGATGTAAGCATGCGCCTAAAGTTGATCATGTGCTTAAATGCTGTATTGAATAGTGAGGTTTTCCTGAATCTGTGCCCAAATCAGGACTCTTCATAATAACACATCTGAGGACCCGTGGGAAGGAAAAGCAATTGCCTATAACTACCCATTGGGACTTCCCTGAGAAGAAGTGAATTCACTGCAGGTGAATTTACAATCTAGTAGGATACAGCAGCTGAGTCTGGAGTACCACACTGGCAACAGTCATCAGCCTACAGACCTTTCGCATGTCACTCTAATTTCCAAAGATTAACAGCCAGTGCTGTCTCAGTTGTAAATCCTGGTGTGACAGAAATCACAGAAACCTGTAGAGCAGAGAGACACTCAAAACAATTGTTGCCTTAAATTACGTGTTAAAACAAGAAGTACAAGTAGAAAATTAATTTAACTGTCAAAGGAAACATTTATCAAAAACGGTAAGTTTCTTTTTAGCACAAATCAACCAAAATTCACAATTCTTAAACATTTTTTGCCAATATAAATCTATGAAATTTTGCACTGAATTAAATTCAAAGAAACATGAGAATCTCCTTTTTTTTCCTCACATGAATACTTTTGAACTGAAATGGATTTGAATAGTCCTGGCAAGTAGATTCATGGCAATGGTGCCCTTTAATTAATATCTGGAACACATGCATATTTATCACTTATGTTTGTCTCCTGTTGAACAAGGTGGTCTAGGATATGTACTCACCTTCTGCTAGTCAGATGGCACAATGTCAGTGATCATAAACCATCTGCAAAGGAAAAGGTGTTTATTGTCAGTGATTTCACCACGAGTGACATTTTCTTAAAAACAGACTTTATATTCTGGAGAAGACTTGAAAAAGAAGAAAATAAATTTAGACAACAATTTCTTTGGTGCTCTTTTTGCAATCATTGCAGTTATCCTTTTTTAAAAGAAAAAAAACAAACAAAATATTCCCCATTCGAATCCTATGTTGTCCTGGTCTTTGATCCTGCAATGAAGTATTAAACTAATATTGTGACATCACATCCAGGTCCATGGTAACAGCTGATTATGCAGGATCAAAGAGCAGAAGAAGATGGAATAGGAGGGAGAAACACCCAGGGCCTGTTATAGCTATTTAAGTCCTGGTTCACTGGCGGGAAGAGGGACATTGGTGTGGACCAGAAAGGGAGCCTGTAGTGGGATGGCTGCCCACTCCCGCAGAACAGGTGTTAAAAAGCAGCCCTGGAGAGGGCTGCAGCTGGGATAAAAGAAGTGAGAGCAGCTGAGGGAGTAGCTGACCACAGGTGTGGCCAGCTCAGTTAGGGCCCAGCTGGCCCTGATCAGAGGGCTGGAGGCCAGGAGCTGGGAGAGTCTCACTCCAGCTGCTTGGGAGCAGAGGGTACCTGAAGCAGAGCAGTGGTGTGGAAAGGCAAGAGGAGCTGGGGAGCTCCGGCCTGACAACTCCCGAGGCTGAAGGCCTTGTTGAAGGCCAACAGAGGTACGGAGGCTGCAGAGATACAGCCTGGGAATAGTCAGAAGCAGCTAGTCCAACCCCCTTGCCAATGATGAGTGGCCATTACAGACTGCAGTCTACCCCAGGGAACAGGGGCTAGATGATGACTGGCAGTAGCCACTCAGGCAAGGTGGGTATAGGGGGTTGGGGGTTCCCCTGGGAGGGGAGACACAGAGTGTGGGGGTATTGCTGGGGCAGAACCCTGAGAAAAAGGGCACTGGGGTCCAGGAGGGACACAGGGGCCTGAGGCAGGGGAGACACTGGCCAGCAGAGGGTGCTCTGAGAGCTGGAATCGAGCTAATTCCTGAGGTAACCAGCAGGAGGTGACGCACCAGTGAGTCCACAGTCTGCTACAGAGCCCCTTCCCCTTCCAACACATCCACATAATGAGTGAGCAATCTTAAAATGTTGCTTGAGGTCCATGATCATAGGGGAAGAGAAGCGTATGTTCATAACACTCATCACCCCAGAGAAGGTGAGTTGCGGGACAGGGAATTGCCATAACACATCTCCATTATGTACCACTGTGCTTTACACTTTTATTTTTATATATATATCCTGGGCTTCTAGGGCGCATGCTCCCTACAATGTCTCTTTTAAAGCATTGTGCCTGCTCTTACAGTCTATAATGCATCCAGCCTCCACCACTCAGATAACATACCTCCTCTTCCCTCAACTCATCTCCTGTGGTTCTGGCACTAGGAGTCTTACGTTGGGCTAAATCACCTTTCAAAATGAGCAAATATGGCAAGAAAAATATGTTGTGCTTTGTGATGGCTCTTGAACTGCTGGGTGAGGATGGAACAGAATGTACTATCAATGATTGTCTCATCTGAAATAAAAGCTACTATTCTGAAAGATTAGGAGAAAATTCATTGATTGCTGTAGACCCTCCATTGTCAGAAGCTGAGCCATATCAGATGGTTTAAACTACTCCATGGTATGGAGTGTAGTTAAGTCTATTCAGGGTAATTCTTTCCATTTAACACTTCAAAGATGAACTTGACTGAAACCGCCATTTGGCCACACTCCATGTTTATATCATCCTTTCTATACACAGTCGTAACTCCTACTCGTTTCAATGGGTGTTATGGTTACAGCTTGAGAGGAGATTATAGCTCAGAGAACAGCCACATGGCAGCTCTAATCAAGTTTACTTTGGAAGTGTTAAATGTGTGGAGTGATGCTCAATATATGCAAAGTAAAGCTCCTGGGAGTTTTGTGCATGCACTGAAAGGAAAATATAGTCTTCTGCAGATGGAGGAAGCAAACTTATTAGGAATTAATAACAGTCTCAGTCCCAAGAAAATAGGCAAAAATAATGCACTTAGTCCATACCAGTATAGCAAAATGTACTTAATAAGAAGGTCAGAGGGAAAGGATACACTATGCAATTAATGACTTATCAATCTTGCAATACACACGTAAACACAGCTCCAGTTTAATAATGAACAAATCTTCTGATACCAGAAATACATATATAGAACTCCTATTTGTATAATTCAGTGGGGATCTTATTTATATTTCTTGGAATAGTTTGTTTTGCAGTTCTGTACACAGGTTTTAGAAAAACTCAATACCCTTTTTTCCCTACATCTTTCTTTAGATTGTTCTTCTGGTCTCCTACTATTATAATGTGGCTCATCTGCTGTGTACGATGTGATATTTAGCACTAATTTGTGACCCACCATATGCAGATAAAACAAAGCAGCACCAAGGTTCTTTGCTAGCACCTCTGAGTTGCATTGTGAAGGGAGATTGTAATGAATACCTAGCTTGGTTAAGGGCAAAATATATATTGTTATCTTTTCAGGTGTCAGGTAGTCTGGATAGAATGATCTCCAAAGATTTCGTTAGTCCAGGACATGTGCCTTCTGATGAGATCCATGACATGCTGATTCCTGATACAAATAGCTTGAACACTGAATACTGCAAATGATTTCACTTTTATGTTCTTTCAAGAAAACAGCTCCCTCTTAAAGCATATCAGTGAGGCACATTTTATTTTAACTGTTATATTTAAACTCTGCAGAATACTCTAACATTTAACAACTACCTTTTTACACCAGTATATTTTCTGGTGCCTTCTTTTCAGGTTCAAAGTTCCCATCCAGTATAGATTAATACCCTTGCCTTTGATTATTTGCTGGCCACAAACCAAGTCTCTTCCTATTTCCAAAGTCCCTTTTCTCAGCAGTCCTGGGGTAAATGATCGATGTTGCTTACAAAATTTTAATATGTAGCAAAGCAGCACTTAGAAATGCTTGAGACAGGACGTGGTTTCACAGAACTCCCATCGTCAAAATCGAATATCCTGCAAACTTGCAGTACCTGGCACCATCCTCTATTAAGATTTATGCTAATGGACTTCCTGGTCTTGTGGCCACAGAAATATACCAAATAGGTAAAAAAAAACCCCTAAGAATTCAGTGCATTTTTTATTTCAGCCCTGCACTCTAGTGCCACAGATAATTGTGAGCAACATGTTAGCCTCTTGGGAAAGTCATGCAATAAGAGTCAGGACAAATACAAAATGTGGTCAATAAGGGCAGTGTTTCCTAGTGGATAGATCTCTAAATTAAACTCAAGAAATCTGGATTTTAATCCCATTTCTGCTAGTGTCCCAATGGCTGACATTGAGCAAGTCACTTCCCCACCCCATGCCTCAGTTTTCCTATCTGTAAAATTGGGATATTGATACTGACTTCATTTGTAAAGCGTTTTGAGATCTATTGATTAAAAGCACTACACACACACACACACATTTGTTTGCACAAATACAAGGAGTACGGGGAATTAACAGGAAGAACTGGAACTTTTCACACACAAACAAGATAAGTTATAACTTACTGGCAATTGGCATTACAAAGTCTTTGTGGGATAAATTTCATGATTGAAATATTGGTATAGAGGGGTGTAATGTATTCAGGAAAGACAGGCAGGAAAAAAAGTGAGGAGGTGTTGCATTATAACTCAAAAATATATGCACTAGTTCTGAAGTCTAGAAGGAGGTGAGAAGGAAACCAGTTGAATATCTGTGTGGGTAAAGATACAAGGGGGAAAATAGGGGTGACATCATGGGAGGGGTGTACTATAGACCACCCAGACATTTGTTGGAAAACACAAAATTTCCAGTAAGCTCTTGGAATGTATTTTGGACAATTTCTTGTTGCAGAAAGTGGAGGATGTAATTGGGGGGTAGGAGGGGCGCCATTTTACACTTGACTCTGAGGGAGGAATTGGTTGTGAATCTGAAGGTGAAAGGTAATTTGGGTGAAAGTGATCAAGAAATGATAGATTTTATGTTTCTAAGGAAAGGAAGGAAGAGCAGAGTGACGACAATTGACTTCAAAAAAGCAGACTGTAACAAACTCAAAGAACTGGTAAGGAACCCGGGGAAGGAAATCTAAGAGATAAAGGAGTTCAGGAGAGCTGGCAGTTTCTCTAGGAGACAATATTAAAGGCACAACTGCAAACTATCCCGATGCAAAGGAAAGATAGAAAGAATAGTAAGAAGCCAGTATGGTTCCATCAGGAACTCTTTAATGACTAGAAAATCAAAAAAGAATCCTGTAATAGAAACATGGATGAACTGCTAAACAGGAGTACAAAAGAATAGCAGAAATGTGTAGAGACAAAATCAGAAAGGTTAAGCACAAATGAGTTATACCTAGCAGGGGATATAAAGGCAATAAGAGCACCTTCTTTAAATACATTAGGAGCAAGAGAATGATGAAGGAAAGTGTAGGTCCTCTACTTAGTGGGAAAGGAGAGATAATAACTGATGACATCAAGAAGGCTGAGGTGTGTAATGCCTATTTTGCTTCATTAAAAATATTAATGGTGACCAGGAACTGAACACAATTAATATTAACAATGAGGAAGAAGCACAAACCCAAATAGGGAAAGAACTGGTTAAAGAATATTTAGATATGTCAGAGGCATTCAAGGCAACAGAGTCTGATGAAATTCATCCTAGAGTACTTAAGGAACTAGCTGAAGCAATCTCAGAACCATTAGCAATTATCATTTAGAACTCATGGAGGATGGGTGAGGTCCCAGACGAATAATTCTCATTTATATATATAATTTCCAGGCGATGGGAATGAAAAGCCTCTAAGGAAAATGTCCTGTTCTAAACCATGTTAGAAAACTAGAACTGAAAATCATTTAACTGTTACTGTAGATGGAGCAAACTATTTTTGACTCCATTGGAGAAGGCATGATACAAACACAGGTAGTGGAGTCTTTTGCCAAACTTGTGAAGTGTGCAGCTAAGGAAGGATGCATACACGTGTATGTGAGAGACCATCTTAGGCCCCAACCCTGCAAAACCACATATATGTGTTTAAGTTGACATACCCACCTGCTAAATAGTCTGTCTTTTTTCCCTGGCTAGGCACAATTTTTAATTGTATCCAAACAAGAAGAAATATACCTACCATGTGAAGGGGGTGCTGAAGTAATCTGCACTAGAGAGAAGTTGGTTAGGATTTGGTAGGGTTGTGTGCGAGAAAAGCATGTCGACTATGGCCTGTACTTGTAGCATAGCAGCCTAGCTTGTGTCCTAGCCAGTCTGCCTCTGCCTGTATCTGAGCCCTTAATGTTCTATACAGCTAATTAGCAAATGGCCTCATGCTGCCAGGTGATGAGTGCCTCTTTTGAAGCGCTACTTATCCTCACCCTGATCAAAGTGAATGCTAATTCATATTGCTGCACATATTGCGAAAGGTGCTTAGCAACTTAAAGGTTCAGGCCATAATTAGGCAACAATTTTGTAAAGTGTTTCTTTCTTCATCAGCTTTAAAACTCATTTACTTCACCTGAACATGTGTCAAAACATGTCAGACTATGAGCTTGGTCTCAAGATCATTTCAATCCATGACTCCATTAATCTTACAGCTCCCTTTTTATTGAATGATTGTGGTGCATTTTATATTCATTTTTTATTCTCTCTCTCTCTTTCTCACTAGTTTAGGTTAAGTTTAGCTTTTTTCCACCCAGAGACACTCTACATTTTCTCTTACAGAGAGTGTGGTTATTTTGCACATATTGAAAAATCTATTTTCCTGTGTTTATTTTTCTTAAAACAACAGAAAAAAATAGATTTCAGAAGAGCTCATCATCCTGAGATGCTTGTGTCTGCTAGAAGAAAATATGCAAATCTCTTTGTTATGATATTCAATCAAATATTTAATTTAAAAGACGATAAAAGGCAAAAAACAAAGGACAAGTAAATCACTCCTAGAAACAAAAGAATAATAAAATTATGATTATAAAACTAAGAAGTCCTACTGGAGGTAGCACAGAAGACGTTCTTCACCTCCAATGTTATTAAGTGAATATAGCCAATCATTGGTGACTAAGGTGACTAAACACTTTTGAGAATCACTGCCACTAACTCACTTACCCTCCATATACCTACTTGGAACAAATGGTGATATGGGAAGTAACATTGCCTATATTATATTTACAAGTCTGGAAACTTTGTATTGACTTCATAGGAAAAATTTAGCTCTGAACCTTATCCTATTTACTCTTTGTATAAATATATATGATTTAGTAGTTCAATAGAGTTTACGATTAACTAGAATGTCTATCAATACGGGGCTTAATCCTGGCAACATTACCAACCGAAATTCTGGTTGACTTCTGAGAGAGTTTTGCCTTTGCAAGGGCTTCAGATGATAGTCCAAGATATGTAGTCAGAGGTGCTCTGCATTCCTTCATGCCCAAATACTATGCCTGAATAAACACATGAATACTAAATGATAGTTTTTATTGTTATCGTGATTAAGGGCTTGTGCCTGCAGATCTTTATCAGGCAAAACTCTGACTTTAGTGGGAATTTTGCCAGAGTAAAGACAAAATCAAGGCCTAAGTGAGAGCTCTTCAATCTTATTACACCTGCTTCATTTGCTGTTGTTTATATGTTTTGGTAGCACCAGATGGAACCAGCTCCTATCCAGGCCAGACTTGCTGCAATAAGACAATATGTTGTTGGGCTTGTGTAGTGCTACTATACCATTTACAAACTGGCAAGGATATGCTTACTTATCTACCGGAATGACTCTGTAGTAATTAGAATTTATCTTCTTTATAGATGAGCAGATTGTGATCACCTAGTGGGATTTCACATAGGGAAAAAGAAAAGTGGCCACATTTTAAGAAACTTTTTCTTTATGTAAACACTTTCATCCACATCAGCCATTCTTGGCCCTGCTACAGGACAAAGGTTTCTTCAGCATTGCTCCTGTCCAATATACTGAAAGCTTTGGCTATGCTAAGCAACTGGAGGTTGGCAAGGGCATGACACTATTAGCCAAAGCTGTCTCTGAAGTCTCAGGTGACCTTAATACCAAGGCTGAACTTGCCAGGGACTGTCATCTTCCTGATTCCCCATTGGCAACACTCAGAGGTTCTCTGTCAAACTGACAATGAGGTAGCGACTCATGCTTCTAGGTCAGTTTACACAAATGCATCTTATCAAATATGTCACAATTATGGAAGGATACAAATCTAGTACAGGAGACTTAAAATATTAATGCTTTTTATTTCTGAAGTAAATGTATAAGGTGGGGGTTTTATCTGCATTTTTTTTTCTGCTTCTGTCTTGTATCAAACCATCTGGTTTATGCAAATCTCAGAACAAGGTACTAACAATGGCTGTTAAAAGCATGAGTAGTTGGCTTTGGTATTTGCTTTATTATTACTCCACCTACTGGAGTTGTGCTAAAATGAATTCCTACTTTATTCGTGATTAAAAACAATATTGAGAAGCGAAAGCTACCCCATAACACAAGCACTGAGTGGTTAATAATACAGAAATTATGGGGAACATCAGTTCTAAGGAATAAATAATGGTTCTTTATGGGGCTGGTACAGGCTGATGATGCGTTTCTTCTTTTCTGTACATAAACATTAGATATTTTTTATTGAACGAATATCCCTAAAATGTAGCATGAGAGGAGCAGATATGACAAATTTGTTCATATGTTTATAGCCATTCCACTGTATCTGTATAGCACTGTATTAATATATCACAATCTACATGAAAATGAGTTAACTAACAATTAAAAGTTAAGTATTGTGAATGCCACTAAGATGTGGATAAATACATTATGACACTATCTGAAAAATTACAATAGGGGAAACAAACGCTGTCACAAACATGCTGTGTTCAGATATTCAGAACTGAAGTTTACAGGATATGATTCCTATGGCAGTGGAATTGCTCAGGGAGCTGAAACTGCAAGAAGTGCTTCAGACACCAGAGTGGAACATGTCAGTTCTGTGAGCCAAGTAATTCTGGTTCAAGGACAATGGAGGGTTGTAGCTTCTGAAAGGGTTAGGCAAAAGTGACACACAAATGTGGGGTCACCTCAGATTTTAGTGCAGTTTTGAGCAACCTGAGGGCTGCTTGAACTTGCCACTGGCAGTCAACGGTCCCAAAAGCATAATGGCAGCCAACAATAGTAGTGTTACAGATATCTTCTCCTCTCTGATTTCATCTATAACATGCTTGTTGTGGTAGGGTCTGTTGCAGGGGGTGATATAGGGCCAGCTATACTGGGTCTGTGCCTACTGCAGAAGTCTGTTACATCAGGAAATTCCCTGGTAGCCAGATCTGTTGACTTTATGGTGCCTACATAAAAGGGCCACGGGGCAGTGATGACTTGAGGATCATTGATGGCTGGCAATCCTCTCCTCGCTTAGCTCACATGCATATTTTGTATGGTCTCTCTCTTGGCTATCTCCTTCATGTCCTTCCTTTTGGAGGCCATTCTGCTCACAAGTTAGCTAAATGCTTTCACTAACTGCCAAGTAAGAGTGGGCTTAGACTTGCAAATTGTCTAAAATTGCAAGCCCATAAAACATTAGGTGTGTGTTTGACCAAGTCTGAGGATCAGTGTGGTGCTTATCCTTTTTGCTTCTGTGAAGGTAAAGTAGGATTAGCACCACATTGATCCTTGCACTCTCCCATGCCTGCCGACACTTACCACCCCCAAAAGAAAACCTGAGTAGTGGTTTAAAGATAGCTTACTGTCACAGTTTGGCTACAAACATTAGAATTCTGTACGTGGTGCGGGATACTCATGAGCATTATTTGGGGTGTCAGAATATAAGTACAGGAATATATTATCTGCAGGAACAATATGAGCACAACAAGGCCGAGGCATAGACAGACACCAGCAGCAAAGTAAACTGTAATATAGGATAGAATTTGCCCTGCTGGGGAAAACCAGTAGTCCATTAAGTCTGGAATCCTCATTTCTGCAGTAGTCACTGGTCCATATTTGATTGGTTACCCCTCATAACACACCATGGTATAGCTGGTTGCATAATATTTAATAGTCTAATACTACCCCTCTCTGCCGGCCACACCTCTCCCTCATCCAATTTCCTCCTGCCAATTTCTGACTGAACGGTCAGGACAGGAACCAGTAAGTTAGGTTGAGAATTCAGGGAGAGATGCAGGAAGGAAAGTGCATAGGAAACAGCAAGTGGGAAGAGTGGGGCTGATGACTAAGAGGAGTGGGATGTAACTGACCGCTGAAGAATGGTGAGAGGTATTTTAGCTTGGAAGAGAGGGAGTGAGCAGAAGGTAGGAAGATGCCAGGACAGGAGCAGGGCGGTATTATAAATGGATTTAGTTCTATTCTTCCCCAGTACCTCAGTGCCAAACACAGTGCACTTGTCCTCAGTGCTCCAGGGATTGAGGTGCAGGCCTAAGTGGTCAGCCAAAGGACATTCAATTAGCTTTCATGTGGAGCAAAGCCAAAACAAGAGAGCCTGCACCTGTGGATTCTTGATGGAAAAAACACTCTTGACTGAGCATGGCTAAAGTGAGAGGCTTTTTCTGCACAGCACAGTATGATTGTGTACTGCATACAAGAGGATCAGCACAGCTGGTTGTTAGCATCCTGATTAGGGATGGATGAACCGGTTTGGATAAAACTAGAAATAGCCTGAATCTTTGTCTCAAGCATAAACTGAACCTGAATTTGGAAAAATTTGTATAATTATTTTAATTGTTTAAATTTCCATGTATCTCTGTACTTCCTTGTTGTAGCCAAATGGAAGTGGAAATGCCAAAAAAGCTGAGAGATGTAAAGAATAGCACATTTCCTGGCCGAAGGAAAGATGGAAACACTGAAAGTCTTACAAGAAACCCTATTCATTTGAGATTTCAGCCACGTTTCAAGACCAAAGTGAAGTTTTCAACACTTCTCAGAACCCAGCCACTGGACATTTGGAGGTTTGCCCATCACCAGTCTGTATTCCCAAATCTGTGCCAGGTAACAGAAAACTGACAGTCTTAAACAATAGCATTAGTTTTCCTGGAAGGCTCCTTGCAGTTTTTATAAAGTTTCTCAAGAGGATATTAAGCTCAGAGTGTTGAAAGTTTCATCATGCTCAGTTGACAGTCTAACATCTCTAGACCAAAGGGACATTTAACTTCTTGCTCTGCAATACTAATAGAGTGTTGGCAAAGCTAAACTAAAGGTCTGTGGGAGCATTGCAGAAATATTTGGGTCCCAATTTAAACAAAGGTTCCAAATGGCACTAAAGCTGGAACATGCTTTTTGAAAATGCATCTAAATATTTTATATTTTTAAAAAATGCCATTTTTATACAAAGACTTCTTAAAATACAGGAAGAAATATATTTACAAGTCCGCATTCTACAGAATGTATTCAATTGCCTCTTCTAGTTTACTTCTTAATTTAATGAAGATAAATACCCATAGCTAGTTATTTTCTTGGGCCACTCATTTCAACTCTAACCAATCAAACCAGAAGTCTACATTTTACAGAGAAAGCTGCTATTTAATATACATGTTAGGGTTTTCTTTCCTTTAATTGCACAGTGGGATTGTTTCCAGCAAATTAAAATTTCTGACATCAATTATTTTGCAGTATGGGGATGTCGTCTTTTACCTTCATTTCATTTGCTCTAAATTAATCTGATGGTAATTAGATTTTAAATAAAAATTTCTAGGTATTTTTCCCTCTTAGAATTACTTCCTTGTAAGTGTGGTTCCCTTTGCATTAAACCTGGTGACTTATTTGCTCTTAGTTCTGAAATATTCTGACACTAATTACTTTTTGAAATATAACCATTTAACTATGTTTCTCTGATTTTTTCCCCTCATTTCAGATTAGTTTAGCAGCATTGGCTTGTTGTTTTATTGCTAAATATTGAAGTTGAGAGCCATATTACATATATCAGTGTGCTATTTTTTCTGTCTTTAGCTTCGTTAATTAAATTCTGAATCCTCTCTATTTCTTATGATTTGTAATGTCTGTTGCCAAATCCCAGGTTCTGCATGTGAAATCTACTCAGTATAAATATTTTATATGTCCAAATGTTTTTGAAAACTACTTCAGCCATAATGTCTAGCATTTTCCTCCTTTGCAGAGTGCTGAATGACCATAGTATAAAATAGTATAAAAATAAAAGATCTCCTGGTGCACTCCAAGCCAAAATGAAAGTTTGAGTGCAGATTACCTTTGTTGATAGGAAACAGAAAAATGTGAGCATTCTTAAATTACTGGGTCACTTTCTGATAGAAAAGTAGGAATT
>NW_020664389.1:13104023-13115745 GCF_002925995.2 Terrapene triunguis
CTGAGCGATTGGCTGAACAAGAAGTAGGACTGATTGGACTTGCAGGGTCTAAAGTTTTACATTGTTTGATTTTTGAATGCAAGGCTTTTTGTACATAATTCTACATTTGTAAGTTCAACTTTAATGATAAAGAGATTGCACTACAGTACTTGTATTAGGTGAATTGAAAAATACTATTTTGTTTTTTACTGTGAAAATATTTGTAATAAAAATAGATATAAAGTGAGCACTGTACACTTTGTATTCTGGGTTGTAATTTAAATCAATATATTTGAAAATGTAGAAAACATCCAAAAATTTAAATAAATGGTATTCTATTATTGTTTAACAGCGTGATTAATCACAATTAATTTTTTTAATCGCTTGACAGCCCTACTTTTTCTATTTTTTGAATCCTGCTAAGCTCTTTGCCTCAATCATTTGCTCACAAATTCTAAAGACTATAAGATTTGTGTAGAGTGTGGGGTAGTTTTTAATTGGTAAAATGTTAATCTGTTTGTAACACATCTAGTGAAAAGTATCTAGAATTACAGCTAACCTTTAATTACATAGTGTCAGTATGTAAACCTGTTCTAGAATGTAATGGAAATAGACATGGAATCTGATTCATGAGGGGCATTCTCAGACAATTGTATCTATGTTCTCTGAGTTTGATTCCATGGATTCTAGAGACAATCCTACACAGGGAGTTTGATGCAGGCTCAACAAGAACTTGGTATAGAGATCTAGCCAAAAGCAATGCTTCATAACGTACCATTTTCAATGCACACAAAAGAGAGAATAATAATATTAAAGGCTAAATTCTGTTCCTGACGTGGATCAACACTGTTCCAATGCTAGGGAAAATTAGCTACAGTGTATGCACAGCCCAATACACTAACTGTTTTCAAGATATGCAATGCATATTGGGGGACAGAATCAAGTCTTACATTTGAATTCAAGGAAATATGGCATAATTAAATTTATATTCTTCCTTACTAAGGGTGAAATTCACCCCTATGCAAAGAGCCAGAACAAGTCATGTGCACCATTTTTGCCCTCATGATAGGTCTGAAAATAGGACATCAGTGGTACATAGACCTTCTGGAAGGACTCTGCAAAGGAGCAAATTTCACACATGATTAGAGATGCACAGCACAATCAGATACAACACTGAACAGATTAAGTAGGAAATTAAATCTGTAAATCAGTACCCTGCTGAGCAGACTTCTCTTATATAGCTTTTCTCTACAGGTCCTTGTATATCCATCTCCAACTCTTTCTTCTGATGGGAGATCAGTTTTTTACACCTCCTAATCAGGCTATTGAGGTCCACCTGCTCATTAGCCTGATTAGGAGGCTGTCCAATCAAGAATGGAGAAAAGCAGCTACTCCTTCTCATACATGGCCACTTGCCTGTCTAATTTCTTCAGCCTAGATCCTCAAAGGTATTTAAGTGTCTAACTTCCATTGAAATCAATGGGAGTTAGGTGCTTAAATACTTTTGAGGATCTAGGCCTTAGGTTCTTTGGGTTTTTCCCTAGTATAAAATAGTGGAGAGGTATTTCTGACACAAAACTATTCCCTCCATGAGCCTGGAAGGGCTGTAAAGGGCCCATGTTCTCTAACACTCTTGCATAAAAAACCTCAAGATTATGAAGTGTCCAATAATTTTGGATGCCTCAATTTTTAAGACATCTAGGTCTGATTTTTCAGGGGTGGTGAGCAACCACAAATCCATCTGAGGTTAATAGAAGATACAGGTCCCCAGCATCTCAAAATCAGATCTGAGGTGTCCCAGTTTAAGTATACAACAATTAAGGCATCCCAAGTTTGAGGCCACTTATGATATGGTGCCTTCTATGCAATATAGAAATAATATCTAGGGAATATTTATATAAACTGAAGAGGGATAGAACCTGTCAGCTGCAGTATAAACGGTTTTACAGCAAAAACTGTGATGTCCTATATCTTGTTCCTGTTTTGTTTTGCTTGTGTGGGAGTTGTGGGGTTTTTTTTTTTTTTTTTTTTTTTTTTTTTTGGTTAATGCAGCAATAGATGCTTTAACTAGATTTAACTGCCCTGTAATTAATTCCCATGAGGGTGTCCTTAGCCTCCTCTCACAGGAAGAGCTAATAAAGGAGGAGAAATATCTATTCTGGAAATGAGCATTAAAAAGGTCTGAGGCAGAGAACAAAAATCACAAAGGTTATGAGTAGTGTATCCTCTAAAATACCATGACAAAATTTTCTTCATTTGTAATGCTTTTATCTGGAAGCCTAAGAAAAAAACTAGAATTGTCAGTAAAAGGGAGGGAGAAAACGGACACACTAGAACAAAACATTGTATGGGACTCTCTTCATGCACACATTGGCACGAATAATAGAGGATTAAATTTAGTCTCTTAGAAAGAGAGGCAAAATTTAAATGAAGTAGAATACACAGGGAAGTAGGAGAGGCAGAGGCAGAATCTTCCTCAAGGGAGTTTGGCTGTGAAGTGTCCAGTAGGTAGTGAAATGCCCATTAGGAAGAAGATAGCAAGCTTCATGCAGTCCTCCCTGTTTAAGTGCTTTGGCATGACCAATGCCATCAACATGGTGACTGAATGCCAGTCGAAGGCCTCACAATCTAAAAACCAACTCAAGTGATGATTAGTCAACTGCTAACATGGCACAAAACACAGCATTATATTGATTCTTGTGCGAGGAGACACCTCTGTTGTTTGGGGGGGGAGGCGCTAAACAAAATGTCTACAGTTTTTTAATCTTAGGAATGTTTGTTCTCATCTAAAAAGATGAATAAGTATTCTCTAGAATGAAGGGATGGGTGGGGTAAAGGCTGCCCTTAGGATCACCTCTACACAGGCCTTTGGGAACAGGTATGTCATGACAAGGAGTTCACGCTAGTACATTGTGGCAGATTAAATGAACATCAACAAATGAAGTAGGTAGATTCTAGCCCTGTATTTTCTTTCATAGGGGTCAAAGTACAATTTCAAAAATACTTGACCAATAGCTCAGTAAAATGCACCTTTACGTATGGGAATCAAACCATTTGCTTTTCTTGTTCTGGGCTAGTTGGCTAAAAGCTTACTGATTTTGTGACCGAAGATTCCCATAAAATGTTGAGGTACAAATTCTGAGAAACATAAGATTCTGAGAAATTCTGAGAAACATGTCATAGGAGGTTTTAGCTGCTTCTAACTACAACTTCTAACTACAAAGATATCACATTGGAAGTAAACATGTGTGAGTTACTCAGACAGAAGTTGATGTTTTAATATCTTCTGTACTGCATGAAGACTTTTATTAAAATTTGTTCTTTTTTGCTGCTGTATATGAGACTTACCTCCTTGAAAAAGTATCTTTGTCCGCTTCCCAGAATGGCATAGAATAGAATGGACTGAATAGGATTAGCCTTAACACCCCCCCACACCCCAAAAAGCTAAGAGTTGTCATTGCTTTTTCAAGTGAAGATTAAATATGGGATCATTGGATCATAAGGTTTTAAGCCTCCTCAGAGAGGGATGTGGATGGAAGTTATTCGGACTTAGCACCATGGAGATCAGAATGTGGCTAGTGAATACTGTGTAACTTATATCTGATGGAAGAATGGAGAAGGATTACTATGTGTTACACCCTCTAGACATGAGAAGAGGAAAAGACCCTACATCCCCAAACATCTGTGACACTGAATTCTGACTGGAAAATCTGAAAATAGATTAGGACCTAGCAGTACCAGATCTCAGAATAGAATTAAACTCACTTCTAGGTAACATTTAGTAGGAGAATCAAGACTGGGAACCAGTAATAACAATCTTCACAGTAATAATAAATCATCTCCAAAAGAATGGAGATATAGATATATATGATATTATATTTGTGACACTACCATGCTATAAATGTGTCTAATAATAAAAGTGTGAATAAACCCTTGATTTTCATGGATTTATTTCTTCTTCTCCCCCACCAGAAACAAACCAGTATTCCAGGCTGAAACCTGTATAACCTGATTGATAGTGGTCCACCGCTGAGATCACATATCAAGATAAGGGGCTTCCCATAGATTTGACAGATCAAGCCTGATTTGCCTTTTCCCCCTAATATCTGTTAGAATCCCTAATTCTTTATTTTGCCATAAACACAAATGGTCCAGTGATCATTGCCAACACTCCAGCACTAATGAGTAGCTTGGTTACAACAAACCACTGTACACATGCAATTGAAGAAAACAAATCAGCAAGGAAACAGATTTCAGCTTTAGGCTACCCTAGGGTGTTATAGATAACAGTGTGGGGCGAAAATATTTTAACAGTTATTAAAAGTGTTTCATAAGTATCCTGATAATTGAAGCATATTGGCTTTCTTGCTGTAATGATATGTAATCCATGTTGATGGGCTAATAGAGACAGAAGTGGAGACCCACTAGGGGCTAGGGGCTGACTAAATCTAGAACAAGGAGAATTATTTTTATTTTCTCTTGAAATGAGGCTCAAGCAAGCTTGTAAGTCCTACACACTTTTCCTTTTGTCAGAAACATCACTCCCTTAAATCTATAGAAAATTTTGCAGGTCAAATGCTCAGGTTCTTTCTTCCCCCCCCCCCTTAATATCAATAGATGAATGTCTGTTAGATTTTTTTCCATTACAAGCCCTATTTAAGGAATTTAGAATATGTCCACAAAAGTTAGCCTTTTGACTGTAATTTGGCATATGTTTCAATCCAAAAGAATGAGTTTACAAAAATGCATTTAGCATGTGTTAAATGCCAGGAATTAAAAATGTTTCAAAACAAATCCCAGGCTATGTATCTTACCACAGTATCTGTACTAAAACAAAACTCAGCACACAATTAGAGCTGACCTGGAGAGCCTTACTCACACAAGTAGTTCATTCAGCTTCACTGGAAGGACACATTGAAATAAAGATGACTCACAGGACTGAGTCCTTAATTAATTATATGAGTTAGATATTTTTGAGCCTTTGAAAGAAATCCAGCCATATCAAACTTGACAGTTAGCACACTGAATGCACTGAGAAATGTTTTGCCACAATGCAGTAAGCCTTCCATCCCTATGCATGAGGGGTAAAATCCACTCAAAGAAGCTCATATAGCTGGGTTTTGTGGGGGGCACTAAATGAGAGTTGGGGGAAGAAATAGAATTCCCCCCACAAATCCTTGGCATGCCAGGGAGCTGCAGTGCAGCCACTTTGCTGCCATTACTCCAGTGAGAAGGTTGTGCAAGCTGCCAATATTTCATACTCCCCTTTGTGGCGTTTTCGGTGTCCTCAGATAGCCACAGTCCCTTCCACTTCTTGCTTTCAAGCTTCCATCATGCCTTGAGTTCTTCAGAGCCACTGTAGGGCCCCCTTTCTGCAACACATAGGGTGGGCAGAGGCCCCCTGTGCAACTGGTTTGCACACCACTCTCCCCTTGAGCTTAAGTAATATGCAAACCATGGGTAAATTTCACCTGCAGAATCATCCCTGCAATCCTTTCTCAAGCAAAACTGAGACTGAAGTATATCAATGGGGCTTTGCCCGGGAAAGAGTGAAGTCCTGTGTTGTTGAGACTACTTGTGGCTGAACTTTTACATTGGTTGAAGCTTTCAAATCCATTAGATTTAGAGTATGCTCTCATTTACTGGTCCTTTCCATATTTTGTTTTATATTGGCTTTTCTTGATACATTTGTTAATGATTGAAAACAGCTGTGTTTAAATTAAAAGAACTTTGCTCCTGCCTGGGGCCTGGTTCTACTTGGTCTTCCTGTCAGTGTTGTATGCTACATTTGACATTGTGACTATTTCCGTTGTAACACACGTGACATAACAAATACAGAATTATTAAGACAGATGGATTTTAAAATAATGTTCTTTCAGTACTGGGTGGAAAACATGAACTCCTCCAATAATTCACCAAATACTTTTATTTTTGTGTCAATGATCCACTATGAAAGTCGTCCTTTCTCTCATGGTGTCTGTTTACTAGATGTTTTATCCCTGACTGAATACGTGATTCCTGATGCTCCATATGGGCCTTCCTCCTTGATTTCAAAGCCAGCAGCTCTGTAAGCCTGATCCAAAGGACACTGAAGTCAATGGAAAGAGCCCCTTTGACTGCAGTCAGCAATGGATCAGGCCTTATGTGCACAGCAGTGGTAGCAGTGGGCCACTCCTTCCTCTCCTTTTTTCGGCTACTTGTGGTGTGAATTATATGCTTCATAAGGTCAGCTCTGTTCATGGCGTGATAACGAAGTTCTCACTAATTCACTAGTAACAGCCCTGCTCAGATGAGAGGACAGGAGCTTCATGGGAACACCTTTCCAACCACGATGAGAGGAAAAGGAAAAATAAAAGTTTGAAGGATGCCAGATTGTTTTTACGAAGCAGCTTTCCATAGTTTGCTCCTTCCTTTGTTGTAGATGACATTTCCAGAGAAAGCCCTTTTAAACAAACTGATTTGCCTTTTTGTGTACATATCATTTCAAGCTGTCATGGAGGTTTCTTTTTCTCGCAAGCTCCTTAGCAGAGAGAGAGGAGCCAAGACAAAAAATAAACAAACAAATCCTTGTTGGAGAGGGCTGGGGAAACAGAGCTTAGAGATAAAGAGAGATTTGCTTATTCTATTGAAATACTGGGTGGCAGCGACTTGCACCATGAACCAGCTCCTTACTGTATATCATCCCAGCTGCTGTGCATGGTTTACCCACATAGTTTCTCTGGCGGTTGGGTATCATTCTGGTTCAGCTGGCATTTAGCATCTTACTTACAACTAGTGCAGGCCAGAGGCAACAGACTGTTTAATTAGAACAAAACATTATGATGGCTTGTGGTAGGCACTCCTCGCCTGTGATTTTTGCCCAGTGCTCTGACTGTCAAGATGAAGAAAGATACTCATTCTCATGCGTGTGCATGTCACCATCTGTGTAGCAGGTTAAGCCTCTTGGAAGGATGACTCAGGAGAACAGGAAGCTTGATTCTTATTTCACTCACGCTCGTGTAAATTGGAAATAATTTCACTGAAGTCATTGGAGTAATACTAATATAAAACTTGTGAGAGATCAGAATTGGGTCCATTAGGCCAGTCACATAGTGGCATAGTGGCATAGTGGCAAATGGATTAGCAATTTTTTAAGCCCTGGAAAATAATCTCACGTTCCAAGCTACTTTCTTTTGCAATGTCTCTACACAAGTTACTTAATTCTGCCCATGAAGATATTCCAGTGGCATTTTGCCCTTTCTTTTCCACCCCACTGTATATGGCTGTGCAAGTTGTAGGGCAATGGGGAATCAGGTGTAAACTAAGTGGGATGCTCTCAAGCTGCTCATGCAATACCATTGCTCGTAAATAGCCTAACTCTTCTCCCACTTAAACAGATGTCAATCAAGGGGTAACAAGTTAAGTAAGGCCCCTTTAGCAAAGACCTGATAGGCTCTCATTTCTGCCCCCAAGAACTCAGGGCTGAAAGGACGTGACTTGTGGTGGAGACAGTACAAGTAGAGTGCTTGGCAGGGGTAGTGGACTTACTAACCATAACAGTGTTCAGGATGACAGAAACCTCTCTTGGAGCAAAAAAGCAAAAGCACTCTTGGTCTTTATTTATAGTCTGAAGGCAGTCTGGGAAACAGGGTCTCACAAAAGTCTGACATTTTGGTTTAACAAGGAGGGTTTGGAAAAATTGGCACAGGGATTATGGCTTGAGTCAGCAAATCATTCAGGGAGATACGTTTTACGTTACTGCTCAGCTGATAAAATAGTAATTCTGCTTAGTGAGTCAAACATCTTAGGACCAAACACTGGATGTATGTACTAAATTAAGAACTTGTCTACACACAAATGTGTACCAGTTTAGTTTAGCTGATTTAGTTAAACAAGTGTAAAAACCCCGTGTGAACGAACATCCTTATTTCAGACTGAGTGATTTATTTTGCTGTAGTTTAAATCTGTTCCTAATCAGCCTAAGCTAAATGCAAATAAGCATAGTTCAAGCCAAAATAAGAGTGTCTACACATCCTTTTACACTGGTTAAACTAAAGTGGTTTAAAACCACACTTTGAGTTTTACTGGTGCAACTCTGCATGTAGACAAGCCCTAAAGAACAAATGAAATGAAGCTGCTAGCTGTGGGATTATGAATCAGAATCCTAGGTCTTGCCTGTATTCAAAGCGGATTTAAATTGAAACCAGTTTTAAAAATGGTTTAATTAAACAAGTGCAAAACCCTCTGTAACCACTCTTAGTTCAATTCAAATCTGGTTTATATCAATTTAGCTAAACTTAAGTCCTTATTGAATTAAGCTAAATCAATATAAACCAGGTTTGATTTAGCTTAATTCAATAAGGACTTGAGTTTAGATACATTGATATAAACCAGATTTAAACGGAAGTAAGAATGGTTACAGAAGTTGGTTTAACATCTGGGGGCAGATCCTGAGTTGGTATAGATTGTCATAGTTCCATTTACTGCAGTGACTATTTATGCCAGCTGAGGACCTGCCACCACATCAAACCATGCCCTTTGAATATAGACAAGGCCATTGGTCATAATCCCTAACCCCTTAACAGTGTGGGCAAGATTTTCCATTGCTCTATTTTTGCACTTAATGCAGGGATGAGGGCAAAGATGCCTTTAAAGTGGTCTCCGTATTCTCAGGCATATTTATATATACTAAGGAAACTTGTGCATGCATGTTCTAAACCTTCACAATGGTGGGACAGCTTCTTGTTCCCATATTTTCATATCTAATTTGTGAGTTGCCTGAAGGTGTATTCATCTGGATGATGTGAGAGAGACAGGGCATGCACTTAAAAGGGCAGTGGTAGGGCTAAGTGGGTAAAGGTTATATTCAGTGTCCCGTATTCTAGCAAAAATAATTGCTCCTGAAAGCCTTGGCCCCTGGAATGCTCAGGGTTAATCATTAAAGTTGATACTGTTGCAGGAATGACTTTTTTTTTCACCCTTAATATTTCAGGCTTGTCTTTAATACTTAAAGAGATATGGGGCTGCTGTGAGGGTATAACCCTGCTTTGAAAAATGTTGCTTGAGAAACTAAGGCCTGGCATATTGCTCTGTTAGAAGTACAATATTTCTTCTGGAATATTTCCTTCCACTTTTCTTCAACACAATCCTCTTCCCTTTGTTTTCTCTTCCTGAATATTTTCTCCATCTAATAATATTTCCCTGTTCCTGGACCCTAGGAGGTGAAGTGCCAATATGTTCATCCTCTTTCCCTCAACTGAGGCCCTGTTATCTAATGGTTAGAACTGGGAATCAGGACAAAGTTGTGCTTATAATTTTCCTAGAGCACTGAACCCTCTTCCCCCAAATCAGGGTGTTTGTCTATTATTATTATTTAATTACTTGTCAGTAGAACCTCAGTTACGAGCACCCTGGGAATGGAGATTGTTTGCAACACTGAATTGTTCATAACTCTGAACAAAACATTATGGTTGTTCTTTCAAAAGTTTACAACTGAACATTGACTTTGCTTTGAAACTTTACTATGCAGAAGAAAAACACTGCTTTTAACCATCTTAATTAAAATGAAACAAGCACAGAAACAGTTTCCTTCCCTTGTCAAATCTCTTTTTAAACATTCCCTTTATTTTTTTTAGTAGTTTATGTTTAACACAGTACGGCGCTGCATTTGTTTTTTGATTTTCGTTTGTCTCTGCTGCTGCCTGATTCGTACTTGTGGTTCCAAATGAAGTGTGTGGTTGACTGGTCAGTTTGTAACTCTGGTGTATTACAGTAGGCTAAGTGGAGAGAGTAGCTGGGGGAATGCCTGAAACAGAAGGGGCTTCTTGTGCAGAGCTGGAATGATACCATCCCTTCAAACAGAGTCTGCTGGATTTGCCTACCCATACTTATGATTCTGTGCTGTAGTCACAACTCTTCTACCATGACTAACTGGGGCGTAACATCTCTTTGCCTTGATTTCCCCAGCTGTAAAAAGAGGATAATACATAATTCTCAGGGAAGTTTCGAGGCATAATGATGAATATTACATAGCACTTTGAAGGTATAAAGCACTGTAGCACTGCAGTTGCTCAGTATTATTTCTAGAAATGTTGTGAGAAGGTGAAATAATGTTCAAAGAGCTGCTATTTCTTGCAGGAGACAAGAGCATCATTTATTATAGTACTAGTGGTAAAATCGCTGCTTTCCAGGCTCATTTACTCTTCAAGTATGCATATGTATATATAAAAATTATGTCTGTACAGAGACAATAGGGCATGGTGTTTCAGAGATGTGGAAGTTATAGGCAACTTTTAAAAGTTTAGAGGATGAAAATACATACAGGTTTCTTGAGCCATGAGTATGTGCTTTGACTTTACAAGTGGGCATTTTTATAGGAGCAGGAGTCAAGGTTAAATATAAAGTTCCTGATTCGCTGTTGCCCTATATATTTTGTGATTTCTTTTACTGCAGTGCAAATGGGATGTAAAATGCTACCATTCTGATCTGTTAATGTTTTACACTGACTTTGTACTCACTTTGCACTGGTGTAAATGATTACATAAGGTGCAGAACAGTGGAGAATTGACTCCATTGTTTATATTCAGGGGCAAATTCCTGATCCTGGTGCTAAACTGATGCATGCCTATGCAACACTACTGGCAATCTGAGGGAGAAAGTCCGCTGTTGTGTCTTATGTTCTTTACACAACAAAAACAACATGCAGTAACTCTGAGTGTAGATGGGTCCCAAATAACTGTTTATTTAATATGCATAAATGTGCTAGGCCAAGCTACATACATGCTGACGCTCTGATTGCTTTCTAAAACACAGAACACAGAGAGTGCCAACAGAAGGCCCACTAACTATTTAAAGGGATACTACTCATTTCCTATAGGCTACCTTACACTTTGCAACCAGTCAGCCATATTAGTCATTGACTCCAACGTCCACTGCCCTATATAGCTGTGGAACTGCTGCAAAGGGATGGGTAGAACTGCCAGCTTAGTGGATTTCCTTTGTAGACTGTGGATTGTCTCTCTTTCTCTCCAGCCATGTCTACAATACAAGAACAAACAAAAAACAAACAAAAGGAAGGGTTTTTTTCACACAATGCACAGTCAACCTGTGGAACTCCTTGCCAGAGGATTTTGTGAAGGCCAAGACTATAACAGGGTTCCAAAAATAACTAGATAAGTTCATGGAGGATAGGTCCATCAATGGCTATTAGCCAGGATGGGCAGCGATGGTGTCCTTAGCCTGTTTTCCAGAAGCTGTGAATGGGCGACAGGGCATGGTTACCTGTTCTCTTCATTCCCTCTGAAGCACCTGGCACTGGCCACTGTCAGAAGACAGGATACTGGGCTAGATGGACCTTTGGTCCATCTTATGTTTCTTAACTATAATGGCATAGCTGTGTCAGCATAACCCCAAGGTTAGATGCAGCTACGTGACAGAAGAAGTTTTTTTGTCATTGTAGGAAGACCTCACTGAGTGATGGTAGCTAACTTGACAGAAGCATTCTTCCTTTAACCTAGCTGTGTCTATACTGGGGTTAGGTCGGCAGAGCTGTGGCACTGAGGGGTGTGGATTTTTTACATCCCTGAGCAGCGTAGCTATATCTATTTAAATTTTAATTATAGACCAGGACTCTGTCATTGTTGCACACAGCTGGTTTTGGTGAATGCCTGTACTGATTGGCTGCTCTTCCCCATTCCCCCACCTGATGGGGAAAACCAGTCAATCATAGCAGCACTTCCTAGCCCAGGTTTAGTCACACAGCCGC